>NW_021705829.1:0-1286 GCF_003719475.1 Trypanosoma rangeli
TTCTTTTTGTTCAGATGTGTGCCCATGATTAGTGTGCATGGCGTGTGAGTTTTGATGGGTGTTTGCCACACTGCTATTATTATTTTTATTTGCTTAGAAAATTTAGGTGTGATATTTTATTTTTGTGTGTTTATGTGCGTGTTTTTTTTTCTTATGTGTTTTTTTCCCCCTTTTCCTAATGAAAAATAATGTGTCAATCGCCGCAGTGGTGTGTTGTGAGAAAACGACAATAAAGGCGTTACACAAATGGTGAGACGCATTCATCACTATTGCTTCCATTACGTGCTTGATAGCTACGTTCCCTCTCCTTCTTGAACATTATCTTTTTCCTATTGTATTGTTGTGGCAATTCTTGTTTTGGCGTGTGTATCTCGTCTCTCTCTCTCTATATATATATATATGCTTGATGTGCCGATAGTATTACATACGGCCCTCAAGATCCTATCATCACTTCCCATGCAAGCACGTATTTTGGCCAATCACAGTACGATCAGATTTTTCTTTGTTCTCCTTGTCCAATAACGGGTTTGCTCCTGCGGTATCTATGTTGCGGCACGCACTGCTTGCTGAATTAGGCGTTGGGCAAGCGAAGGTGAGGGAGAGATCGTGTGTGTGTGAGAGAGAGAGAGAGAATAAGCAAACGCGTGGTTTTTGAGGGTTGAGTTAGGTAAATGGGGGAGAAACATTGCTAAATATTGTTGGTCTGTTGTTGTGTTTGCACAAGATTGTATGCGTGGATTGATTCTTTTTGTTTTCTACATGCAGGTGTCATTATTGTTTTTTTGGTGACGAGGTAGGTGGCAGGGCGGATTATGGGAGGTGGTGTTAGGCAAAGGAGAGGTGTGTGTGTATGGGTGGGGGAGGAGAAGAATATGTGACGCGGGCTAAAGAATTTTCAAGTAAATGGAGTTTGATTTATTTATATTTTCTTTTCCTTTCTTATCCACGAAAGGAAGATAAACGTGAGGCACCTAATGCATATTTACAAAAGAAGACACGTGCCAGCTGCCCTTTTGCTGTGAATACTTGTTGTCACTCTCTCGGATTCGTCTCTCTTACCCGCCCACACCGCCTTTCCTCTCTCATGCTTTCCTGCACTTATTATCTCCTCTCTCCGATGACGGCGGCGGGACGCTAGAGGAGGGGCGAAGGAAAACTTTATCTATTTCTTTGTGTTCTGGAGATGTGGTGGAGTTGAGATAAAATTTGGTTAAAACATTTTTATTCATTTTTTTTTTGTTATTGTTTCGTGCATATACATATATATATGTTATTCGCTACGATTT
>NW_021705829.1:2565-40581 GCF_003719475.1 Trypanosoma rangeli
ATATATATATATATATATATGTTATTCGCTACGTATTTTCAAGGTTGTTAGTCTTTTATTCTAGTTTTTTGTCTTAATTGTCTACTTCTTTACGTTTTTCTTTTTTTTCCTTTTTTCCCCTTTTTTTTTTATTCTTCTTTGCTTTCGGTTTTTTCTGTATTTGTGTGTCTGTTGTGTTTTTGCGCCCCGCAGTGCCCCTCTCTCGTTCTTTCTGTTGGTGGTGCGCAGTTCCCCACAGCCGCCCACTATGTCTCTGTGGGTGCTTCACTATTTACACGTCATGGGCGACATGTGTGTTGAGTTTATTTCTTCACCTCGGCGCCTCCAGGCGGGGCAGCCCTAAGGCACTACAAGTAGACACCATAAAGGAGACAATATAAATACAAAACGTTACTATTGTTTTTATTATTATTATTATTATTATTATTATTCTTATCATTGTTACTGTTACTGTACGTTGTTGCGTTTGTATTTTTGTTTTGTTTTTTTGTATTTGGTCTTCCTCAGGACTGTCAGAGACTGGCACTTGAACAGGATCAAGAAAAGAAGCTTGTTCCCTTGAGGAAAACCGGCACGGTGTGCTCCTTCTCGTCTGTATGAATATTGCTGCCATCTGTTTTGGCTGCCACGCGCTGGTCCACATGCATTTATCGATTTCTGCTCTGTGTCTAACGCTGCAGCTGCTCCAAGTACCCAACGTAGTGCAACAGACTCATATAAAACACACACATACGAATAGGTTTGCATTGCTGCTGGATGGGGATAGAGTTTTTTCTTTTGGTAAATAAACAAGGCCAGACACGGCTGGCCCAGTACTCCTCCTTCTTGTCTATTGCTGAGCGTACCGCTCTTGAGGGTGAAGTTGTGCGCAAATGTCTGCAACGGCGAGATGTGGATTGCAGTTTTGTTGAGCATATGCATTATAAGCTCATCTACCGCCGCTATGCTTCTATCTTCTTCATCATTGGCGTTAACAACACCATTGTCTCTCCTACCGGGGCAAGTGCCAATGGTGGGGCGGTCGCAGGAAATTCCGTAGGCGGTGCTGTCTCCGCGGCGGCACTATCGGGGGATGCTGGTGGCGGCATGGAGGAATTGCAGGAGGAGGGAGAACTAGCGATGTACGAATTCATCCATCTTGTGGTAGAGACGCTTGATAAATACTTTGAGAACGTGTGCGAACTGGACGTGCTGTTTAATGTGGAGAAGGCTCACTTTATCCTTGAGGAGATGCTTGTGAATGGGGGAGTAGGAGAGACGAACAAGCTTCTTATTCTGCAACCACTAGTGCTGATGGACAAGGAGCCCCGCAGGGTGTAGATGTCGGAGGGAAAAGACAAGGATTCTCTGCATATTCGCGATTTGTCGTTCTTGGTGGCCGCCGGCGTGGTTGTTGTTGTTGTGTTTGTTCTTCTTTTTGTTGCTGCGTTCTATCGCTATTCCTCTTCTTTTTCACTCTCTCCATTGCGACCAACATGTTCGTTCTCACTCGTTTCCACGCCGGCAATGGAGCATTCTGGGGAATAAAGCGTTAATATTTTCATATGAATGAATGACTGCAGTCTGTTTACTGTGGTCTTCTTTTTTTTTTTTAGCTTTTACTGTGTCCGCCTTTACCCGGTTTGTTTTCTTTTTTTTCCCCTTTCTACGCTTGTGCATGTTTTGGTGCTTTTAGAGGAATTCCCTTTGCTGGCATTGCCTCAGTGTGAACATAGATATAGGAGACAAAAAGAGAGGGTAACCCTGACGCGTGGCCCTTGCAAGACATCGCATAGTGTGTCACAGCAAAAGCATAGCATGTGGAGGGTGAGAGGGAAAAACGGAAAAGAAAAGACGGAAAAAAGATGGTGCTGAAGCAGATTGGTGTTCGCACCACTCAAGACAAACAGATGGAGGAACGTGAGAATGCTTTGATGGAAGCGATTGCGAGGGATAACGAAAACCCGTTTCAGCGGGGAGCTGACGCTATGCTTGGTGCGGCCAGTTACTTGTACACCAACTACTTATATACATCTGGAACACTGCTTTTGGCGTGGACGTGGTGGGGGCTCTATCCACGCTACGCACGGTTTCGTCAGAAGCACATCATGCGCTTTCGTCGTGCGCAACAGTGTGAATTTCGTCGATGGTTCTTCTACACGCGGCATATACCAAAATGGGACAAGAAATATTTACAGCGGCTGGAGTTACCGCGTCGGACGCCGCATGGGATGGTTGCAGCCCACAACTTTTCGTCGTACGCTAATGTAGGCACCCTTTCGGTACCATCGACTTCATCATTAGCTTTGTCGCATGATGCGGATGCGGGGGTCGTAATACCTGCAGCCAATGAAGCTGCGAAAGATTTATCGCCTTTGATCACGGTTCATCTCACAGATGGAGCCTCATTTGCGGGTGGATCTCGTGCAAAAATGGAGAGGACTGTTGCTTCAGGCATCTGTAGCCTAAATGAATTGTTGCAGCGGCAGGTAGGGGAGGGTCGCATATTGGGCTGGGAGTCTCTGGACCCCGATGCAGTGCAAGGGGAAGTGCAACAGCTAGTGAAGAAAGCGGGCGGCGTCGTTGTACTGAAGGAGACCCACGAAACACGGCGGTCCGTACCCGTAGATCGTGAGGTCTGGTGGGTCTCGCTCGAGGAAGCAAATAGACGACGGGAATGGTGGTTCTGGTTGCAGGTGCTCGTTGCCGCCCGCATCTTGGAGGATCTACTCGATATGCCGGAGATGCCCGACTTTGTGCAGTAATGCTCCAACGAAGCAACCAGACAAATCAAACAAAAAAAAAGGGGGTGGGGGGCAATGATTACACGGAGGAAAGGGCAAAGGGGACCATAAATCTATATTACACACCCACACGCATACAAAACATGCTGGAATGGAGGGAAACAGTGGATGAGGTGGAACCCCGTGGTGTCGTCATGAAGGCGGTGTAAGAGGAAGACAACTCTGTAGCTACGGGGCTACATCGCAATAGTAATTATTATTGTTATTGCTTTTTCTCCAATTTTCTTGGCTGTCTCTCCCGCACACAGATACACTTACTTTTTTTTTTTAAAAAAAAAATCAGGTTTCTGGTTTTTGTGGGGGCTTGTTAGGTAAATAAGTAATTTTTAAGTACTCGGTTAAAAACAACAACAATGCCGGAAGAGAATTCGGGGTTGCATCAGTTCTGGAATACGCAGCCCGTACTGCAGCCGGGCACCACCGTGGCCCGTGCGGTAGGGCCGATTGAAGCCGAGATGTCTGTTGATGAAGTCCCCGCCGAGCCGTTGGCAATTGCCTCAACACTGGAGTGGTGGTCTCCTGACATGAACAACCAGGATGATGTGCGAGCTATCTACGAGCTGTTGCGTGACAACTACGTTGAGGATGGAGATAGTATGTTTCGCTTTAACTACTCGGAGGATTTCCTGCGCTGGGCACTCACACCTCCGGGGTATCATGACTCCTGGCATGTGGCAGTCAGGCGTAAACGCGACCAGGCGTTGATGGGATTCGTCTCTGGCATCCCAATCACGATGCGCATGGGTACCCCGAAGGAATTTTGCCTCAAAAAGAAGGGCACAGCAGATAAGGAAGAACAATGTGAAGAGAACAATAAGGATTTTGGTCAGGACGAGAAACGGTACCTCGAACCTCGCCCCATCTGCGAGATTAACTTCCTTTGTGTGCATAAATTATTGCGGGCAAAGCGGTTGGCACCCATCCTTATCAAGGAGGTAACACGCCGAGTGCATCTTATGAACATTTGGCAGGCTGTCTATACAGCTGGTAGGTTGCTACCAACACCCTTTTCTACGGCGCGCTATTTTCATCGCAGCCTGAATCCTGAAAAGCTTGTGGAGATTAAATTTATGGGGGTGCCAGCACAATATCATAAGTTTCAAAATCCGTTGTCCATGCTTAAGCGTGTCTTTGCACTTCCCGAAGAACCTAAAACACGTGGGCTTCGACCTATGGAACCGAAAGACGTTCCACAAGTTGCGAAGTTGCTGCGTGACAAGCTGGCCAAGTGTGACGTCGCCCCCGTATTTACTGATGAGGAGGTGGCTCACTACACACTGCCCCGTAAGGGTGTATTGGTGAGCTATGTAGTGGAGCGTGTTCTCACTGGTGGCGATGATGAGCATGCCTCTAGTCACGGCAATCAGAACAACAACGGGGCCCAGAAGCGAATCACTGACTTCTTTTCGTTCTTCTCACTTCCATCGTCGGTGATTGGAAATAGCAAGTACTCCATACTACATGCAGCCTATGTGTTTTACAATGCAAACACAACACTTTCGCTGGAACATCTCATGAACAATCTCCTTGTTGTGGCGCATCAACAGGGCTATGACGTTTGTAATGTTGTGGATATACATGACAACGGTGAGTACTTACAGGAACTCAAGTTTTCTCGTGGCGATGGTGATCTGCACTATTACTTCTACAACTGGTCATATCCTACCTTGCAGCAGAAACATGTAGGTTTGTTCATGCTATAGCAGTGAAGGTGATAGATGGCAGAGTGCATCTAGAAGCGTTTGTGTTTACGCGTGTGTGCTTCCTGGTCTGTGGGTAGGTAAAAAAGTAAATTGTCGTTGTGGTGGGGGTGGAGTGTAATACGAAGGAAGAGAGCGTTGCCCGAGGTGAGGAGAAGCGGATTGGAAAACGGGCAGTGGAGGGAGAGAAGGGAGTAAAGCCATAGAGAGAGGGATAATCATTATATATATATATATATAAGGGGGTTATTCTCATGATATCTGTGGAAGCGCTAGCTTGGAAGTGAAGGCGAGGCAATGAAGGTTGTGAGTGGTGTTTGTGGTGTCTTTCATCTACAGCGATGTACCGTTGTTTTATGGGGTTCCACTCCTAGCAGTTGCCCTACTACTGTAGGACGGTCGAGGAGGTGATGTGAGGGGATGGTCCATCATCTCCCCAACACCTATCTAACGTCTAGTGAAACACCCAGAGACATGCAAAGAGAGGGATATGGGGAATGTGAGAGAAGGCTATGAGGGCATACCGAGAACTAGTATTAACGCTTAGGCAGAACGTGGGGGGAAAGAAAAGAATGAGTTTGCATTTTCTTGCTGACACGCTTACTCTGAGAGTGTAGCGAGAGGAGGGGATGTCTATTATGTATGCTGGGAGGCACAACATCGGTAATTTCTAGACATTATTGAGATTCTTCTTTTTGTTTTTAATTCCGTTGTTTGTGCAGCTTACCACTCTTTTTTTTTTCTGTTTCTTTTCTTTTTCCAGTTCCTTTTTTTTTTTTGCACTCACTATTTTCACGCGTGTGTACTCTGTTGGTAGAAATGTGAATGGGGTATGACTGGGGGCGCAGCAAGGGCACATCCATGAGCTGCAGCAAAATATAGTGGAAATAAAACAAAATAATGCACAACTAGATGGAGTCGAGGAGATTGTGAAGGTTTTTTTGTTTAATTACTCTATCTCTTGACAGACTACGTGCTTTTTGTTTTTGTTTTTGTTTCCAACGATGCTGCGGTAACAGATGGCGGGACAATTTTTTCTTTCTTTCTTCTGGCGTTTTTTTTTTGTTTCCTCCTCTCATTCACAACCCTTCTAGCACTCATGAAAATGCCCCCATGTGGGGAGTCTTGGAGCGTGGTGGTTGCGGGTGACCCCAAAAACTTTCGATTCATGAGTTGAGAACGACTCTGGGCATTCTAACTGCACCCCCTGTGAATCGACCTGTCTGACTTGCCTTTGCGTGAGTGTGGTGGATAATTCTTCTCTGAAGTGGTGGACGTTGGGTGCAAATATTGTGCCAAGGTGTGTTCTCTTCTTCTTCTTCTTGCGCGTTGTAGGAATAAGGGGATAAGTGCTGCATTCAGGTGGCATCTTTGTAGACGGCAGCAACAGGGAGAATAACAGTTTTTTTTTTGTTTTTGTTTTTCAGAAAAAAAACCGACGGGTGAAAAAAACGAGAGAGAAAGATAGAAGAAAAAAAAACACGCATAAAAAGGACAGCCACTACCTTTGAAGTGTTGCCCTCAGATCTAGCCTTGTTCAGAGAGAATGAACAACGACAACGTCGGGATGCCAATTCCGGTCTCAACAATTGTGGTGAGGCGTCAGTGCTACCCGTGCGTGCCCCCCGAATTGCTTCTGCGGGAGCATGCAGGGAAATTTTACTTATCAGATCTCACACCGGAATCTCTGCTAAACGCAGTTTCGCCGCGAGTTAACCCCGTTTTGCCTCCCTATCTTGGAAGTAAGGGGAGCAGTGGTGGGGTGAACAACGATTTGGTCTACGCTCTAATTAGGGAAAGTGTGAGGCTACCCCCCGTGCCCAGCGATAACATCAAGGAACTGAGTCCGGTTGCCCAACGTTTAAAGATGGAGGCGGAGGCGCAGCGACGGGCGAACACTGTGCCGCAGTCGAATATAAAAAAACAGTTGCTGGCGGAAGACGAAGGTGCGTTTGTCTTTGAAGAAGCATCGACTTCGCATATTACGGCTGTTGAATTTCTCCGAATGCCTGCTGGACGCAACGATGATAGTAAAGTGGCGGAGCGGGAAGAGAAAAAGGCGGATAAGACACTTGTTTCTATTTATGGATCTGTCCCACGTGACCTTAAACTAGAAGAGGGAGAATGTCTCTGGGGGTACAATACTGGGGCAGTATTACTTGTTTCCCTGCGTGTCTACGCGACTGATCTCAGAAATCGTCGCTTCTACGAAGCATTGTCGTTGCCAGTCCAACCTTCGTTCCCTGATTACGAGCGTGAAGTGAATGGATTTTCCCCTTCTGGAGGCTCGGATAGTATTTTGTCCATTGCTGAGAGGCAGCGCAATAACCTTTTAGGGTGTGGCATCGCTACGGAAGAGCGCGGTTTTATTCGAGGTATGAGTAAACAGGCCCCACACGGTGTTTCATTACTGGGGTATCATCCTGTTGGTGGCGTCTGTGCACTCGTGTACGATTCTCATAATGACCTTGCAATATCTGGTGGGATGGATGGCACCTTATTTGTATGGGATGTGCATCAGCAGTATCGAAGAGCTCTAAGGGAAAAATATATGCGTGACGAAGACACGAAAAACATGCGTCCCGCACAACAATTTGCTGCTTATATTCACACACGGCGTTTAACTCAGCGTATTCCTCGTGCTCATAACACATCGGTCAGCTCTCTTGCTACGTACTCCGAACTAATGATCAGTGGTGGGGTAGATGGTACCATAAAAATATGGTCGTGTATGCATTTAGCAGGCATCACCGTCCATGGTGCACCACCGCAGTACGTTGAGCAGCAAGTCTTTAATTGTAATGGATGGGTACGAGATATTTGGTCCTCTCCAGAGCGGATTGTGCAGGGAGAGGATGTCTTGGTGACTGACGAAAACGGTTCTATATTTGGTTTTAAAGGAACGACATTTTCGCAGGAGCCTGTCATGCAGGCTTCTTACATGGAGAAGAAGTGGTTACATGCGCTTCGTAGATCAGAAGGACATCGTTTAGGTTCAGCATTTTTTGAGACGCGAAGAAATAGTACTGACCGACGAGGCTTAATACAATTTCCAGCACTTGCTGCGCGTAGGCCGAGTTCTGGTCCCCCTATTGGGGGCTTGCTGAAGCCGGCTACTAATGAGGAGGATGCTATGAAGCTTCTGCGTCGAGGTATCATTACGCAAGCATTACGCCTCACACGCAAATTACAAATCATTGGTGAAGAGGCACGGCTAGCTGTTCTACCTGGAAGTAACCATTCTGCACGAAATGAAAGTACAAGCTCTATCACACGCATTATTCCGTTGGAGGAGCAGAAATTGTTTATAGTATTGGGTTATAGTCCTATGGTACGTTTCCTTGATATGACCCACTTAAATGTGGCGTCGGTCGTAGTGCATCCGAGTCTGCGTGCAGCATCCGGCGAGGAAAAAGGTGGCAGTGTTCAAGCAGCCTCCCCAGGTAACCCACGAGGGTCTAGAAAGGGACAGCAGCGGAAGCCTTTGAGCAATGCCTCCACGCAGAAAAAGTCTTTTTTGATGTCTGGTAATGCTAGTGGTGGTGGTGCTGAGGCATTGCGTTTTGTAGATGTCTTATATGTTACCTCGCTTAGTTATCTACTTTTGTTGGACAATCGAAATACAGTGTTCGTCTGGGATAATGTGGAAAAAGTGTTTCTTACCTCGTGGAAATCCCCTGTAACCAATGAAAGTGGAAAGACAAAAACTGCACTACGACTACTGTCGTGTGGCACTCGTCATTACAAAAGAAGTGGGAATTCTGGCAGAGGACGGATTAGTCGTGAACTATATGGCAAAGCTAAACGTCGTGGGGTGTGTTTTCACGAGCAAGCAAACAACTTGGAGGACAACGCAAAGATGGAGGACGAAGCAGGAGATATCACAATACCGTTTTTTGTTGTATGCAACACAGGCGTAGAGTTGTGCGATGTGGTGATTGAGACTGAGGCACGGCTGGAGTTTAGGGGGCACCAAGATGCCATCGTGGGGATTTTCTTGCGGAACTCCCCACCCTCCTCGGTTCAACGCATCGAAAAGAGACCCAAAACGATGCTTGAAGTTGGTGATGCCTTTGAAAAGAAAGTCTGCGGGGGCGCAAATATAAGTTCATATGACCAAAAGATTGAAAAAAACATTTCCAGTAGAACGATAAGTTGTTTAAACGACAAGTTCAAAGGCAGCAACAGTGACGTGGAGAGGGATCTTGGCCCTGAATCAGAATGGTTTAAATATTTCCTGCGGCAAACTGAGGCTGGTGGGCGCATTTATGTGCTATCGTGCTCAGTAGACGGTGACACTTGTTTCTGGGGAAGTTCCTTTGAACCGCTTTCGGTTTACCATCATGGGAGTGTTTCTGAGAAAAATTTTGAGTTTTGTACCACTGTTCTACACGAACCCTTTCCGCGCGACGGTGTTGCCTCCCCATTCGGTGCCCCGCCGTGCACCATTAAGAAAAAGAATGGTGTGGGAAATGAGGTTGAGAGTGGTGGCAATGACGTCACAGCTTTTTACTACTATACACGCTGGAACTTGGCTGTCACGGGGCATGATGATGGTAGTATTCGTTACTGGCCCTGTGGGAATGAGGTTGCAACATGTGTTTGGCATAAAGGACTACATAGTAACACCGTTAGTGGTCTCGTGGCGGCTCGCATTGTGGAGCAAGAAGATCAGTTGGGCACATTAGCACGAATTGGTGGGAGTGTTGTTAAAGCTTTAATTGCCAGGGAACCAGATGAATTGCTCGCGTCTGTTTCCTTTGACGGCTATTTGGCTGTCTGGGAGTACCCTGAGCAAGCCAAGGCAAAGCCACATGGTCGCACTCGAATTAGTTTTAACGAACTTATTTGCCTTGCTTTTGATGAAATCAATGAATTGTTTATTGTTGGTGACAGTGCCGGAACCGTTAGTTCATGGCACGCGCGGGGTCTGGAGCCACGTTGCTCTGTTCCATCACGGCCTCCGTCCCCATGGCGGCCATCCGCGACTGCGCTCAAACTTTCAGCTGCCGATGCACGAGTATTCGGTCCTGCGCCCAATACTGCAACTTGGTCGTCACGTCATCGTGGTGGTGGTATTAGTAGTAGCAGTAGTGGTGGTGTGACTCTTGGTAGCAGTCTGACACAGGAAAAGGGAAAGGCGCGACTTGGACACACTGAGGCTGTGACAGCGCTAGTTGTGGATGGCAACTTCGTCTTTTCTGGCGGTGAGGATGGACGCGTCTTTTTGTGGGATCTTCGTATTGGTGTTCTTTTACGGGAATACATTCTGCTGCATGACACTGATGAAATTGCACAGCACTGTAGAAAGGTGAAGTCAGCCGCAACAATGCAAAGTTCTTCACGTGATAGTACAAAGATTAATTCTCGTTCTACGGAGGATATAATTGTTTCCCCTGGACGAGCAGTGAAACTGTATTCGGAAAACGTGACCGCTTTTGCATTACTGAAGCGGCGTAACGGGGACTTACTTGTTGCCACGAGAGAGGGTTGGTTGTACCACTTTGGGCAAAGCTGTACGTATCCTCGCTCCACCTATAAGCATAGTTCCTCTGTGAGATGCATGTGTGTTCTTCATGATGGATGCGCAGAGGATAATACCGATCTTGACGATGATGAAAGTCATCCTTCGAAGGAGGTCCTTGCATTTGAGTTGGTTATTGGAGATGACGAGGGAAACATGGCCGTGATACGCGAGCCACACTTTAATCCTACCTTGTGAGTATTTGCATTGCAACACCCACAACCAGGAAGTAGATGGTGAATTGAGTTGGTGAATAAGAGCTCTAACGGCAGACGGAATTATTTGTCCGCGGTGTTGTTTTAGGCCACCGTGGACTACTAAATTATCCTGCTCCTCAGTGAATATGTATATATCTGTACTTATGTATAAGTTTAAGTTGTGGCCCCTAGCGTTCTTGTTTTCACTCTCCCTCTCTTTGATAGTAGTTATCTGTGTGCATGCGGGGAGGGAGGTGGAGTGTGTCGAATGGTTTTAAGTTTGTTGTTGGGGACTTTCCCACCCCTACTTTTTTTTTTTTGCTAATGGGCGGTTTTATCCTTTCGCTCACTGATGTTAATACACTCAAAAACGGGCATAGGTGTAGAGAAGTATGGACTTTTTTTGGATGGAATTTCCGCCCCCACAACACATTTTTTTGTTTGCTTGCTTGATTTTTACTTTCCGGATTCGGGAAGGAATGCTTTAACGTGTTTTTGAAATGGTGTGGCCGGAATGTAGCATGCGGCAACGCCGCACAGGTCATTCGAAATGCATTCGGGTGGTCTGGTGTCTGTACCTCCGGTTCATGCCTCATGCCTGTCGTACAGTATTGCTTGTGGTGAGTCGTTTTTGCATGACGACCGCTGCTTTGCTGTTCCCATGGATGGCACAGATGTTATTATTATTATTTCCTTGTGTTGTTGTTTCCTTTACTGTTGATGGCCGCCGAACTTTTCGCTGCGCAGAGAATTTCTATTTTGTTGTTCTGTGTCGTGTTTTTTTTGTTGAGTCTCACTCAACGTAGTTTTGTTCTATCATTTTTTTTTTTTGGTTTGTCTACTTCTTCTTGGCCCTCCAGCAACCTCAGGATCTATGGCGAGGGTTTTTTGCGTACGACAACGCGTGTGGTTGCGTGTTGTTCTGCTGACCAGTCTTTTGCTGGCCTGCGTTTTTATAGAAATCGTGTCTGTGGATGAGGCGGACACACATGCGGGGGCGGAGGGCCACGTGGAGGCGACGTTGCAGCGATGGATGGACACGTACCTTGACACGGCCTCCGCTCTCCTTTCAAACCTGACCCCACCCGCCGGCGACAGTGACAACGACACGAAGGAAAACCAGGTTTTTTGTGACGCCGTGGTGAAGCGGATGTGGGAGGATGTGATTCCACTGCGCTACAATATTGCGTTTAAAAAGGTGCTTGTGTCCCATCGTCGTCGACACACGGCTGTTTCCTTGGGAAACCCCGAGGCAAACCAAAAGTATATCGTTTGGTCGCTTAGTGGCGGATTGGGGAACCGTGTTCAGGCGCTTGTCAGTGTCTTACTTGCGGCATTGTTGTCAGGACGTGTGATTTTAATGAAGGACTGGTTCACTCCGCTGCAGCCATCCGGGTCGCCACCCGTTCGACCCACGGTGCTCCCTTTTGTAACGTATGGGAATACCTCGCAGGAGGCCTTTCGTTATGAAAATTTGAGGGAATTGTTTTGGTTTTCTAACGACGAACGCTCTTCTCGTGTGGAGAATGAATTTATGTTTTGCAGTATGTTCCCTGTCATGTCTCTCAGCCAGTTTGAGAAGATTTATCCTGAAGAATTTAGACGGCAGAACAACTCAACTGAAGTAGCTCTTTTTAAAGATGGTCATGCAAAAATTGACATTCGTGCGGGTCATGACAAGAAGCTGAGGCTTTGGAAGCACCTTGCATGTGGAGACACTTCCACAACTGGCGAGGTCGATTTCTTTTCTCGTGAGAAATTTATCTACATCTGGACCAACCAATA
Source organism: Trypanosoma rangeli (assembly GCF_003719475.1). NCBI lineage: Eukaryota > Euglenozoa > Kinetoplastea > Trypanosomatida > Trypanosomatidae > Trypanosoma > Trypanosoma rangeli. The sequence continues at coordinate 14,555 of NW_021705829.1, forward strand.
CTTTCTTCCGCTCTTTTATGCAAACAAGCGCACGAAGCCTATTATGCATGCGTGGTTTAGCAGAGATCCATTTCGGTCATTATTGCCGTTGGTATTTCTTCCTGCGCGTCCCGCAATGTATCGCGTGGTGCGTTATATGCGATTGAACGCCCTGTTAAAACGACGCCGGTACGTGGGACTTCATATTCGTTCATTTAGTCGGCATAAAACGGGTGGCCTAGTTAAATCTTTTTTTGCTTGTGTCAATCAATTCGCTGCGCGAGCACCTTCGCCTCCGACATTCTTTTTGGCTTCCATGTATCGCGAGGCGAAGAGTTATTTTAGTGTAAACCCGCTCAAAAAGGGGGCTCGTGTGGTTTCCCTTGACTCTGACCAAAAAGGAGAGGGGCAGGGCACCGGGCAAGGCCCTGTTCCAGAGTGGGAGGCTCTAGCGGATGTGGTGATACTATCATTATCCAGCCATCTTTTTTTGTCCCCAGCGTCGACGTATGGTTTTCTTGCCGCTGCGGCCGGAGAAGTTGAGTTTATCACGTTTGTCAAGGCAAGGAGTCTTGATGCCGGCAGGTCGGAAGACACGCGCTGTGTCAGAGTGGACGCAAATGCCGTGACGGAGCCGTGCTTTACGTCGTGGTTTAGGCTCGACTTCATCCGCAAACGCCGTCAACAGATGAGGTGTGAGTTGGGTGATTTGCCCTCCTGGGCACTTCATTGTGGAACTAACATGTGATACCCCCGGCAATGAGGGCCCTCTTGCCGCGGTGTCAGTTTATTGTACTTCTTTCAGAATGAGGAGCCAAGAGCTGTTCCGTGGGTGGTGGCTCGTGCGCGTTCCGCGGTCAACGCCCTGCAAGTATATGAGGGGAACCATTTGAAGCTGTTATGCCTGCCCTGATGGGGATTGACGGCGTTTAAGGGCCAGAACGCCGCAGCAGCTTTGGAAGCAGCCGTGACACCGATGGGGATCGGCCTTGTAGACAAAGCGCTCTCCTCTGTTGCACTGGGGCCGCAAGTTGTATTCTCCTTCAGATACTATTTTTTGGTGGCATCAGGAGTTTTCTAGTAAGCAGGGCCTGGCAGCTCCAACGTAAAGGTCTCAAAATTGTCGCGTCTCTAGTGATGCGGCATGCATAGGCGCGTTTCCCCCCTTCTCCTCGTTTCAGCTGGGCGTGTGGCGACAGTGGCTATTGAGGTTTAACGCAAAATGAAGAAAACAACAACGACTATACAGGAGCGTGTGGTGCAGACTTGTTTTAATTGTGCCTTCATGCTCGTTGTGTTTGGTTGTTGCTGCTCGTGTTTGGCATTTCTTATTCATTGAATTTTAGGTTTTGTTTATTTGTCTCTGAGGGATTTATTTTTTTTTGGTGTCTTTTCCACTTCCTTTTCTGCGCTGACTCCTCAGGGGTGTGTCTTTTTTTTTTTCTTCTCTCCCTCATATATATATATATATATATGAGTGGTGTTCTTTGTTGGCGTGTCCCCCATTGTTTTTTTTTTTTTCATTTTTGCCTTTGTCATGCTCTCTTGTGAGGTGAAGTTGGCGTCCGTGATGCACAACGGAGTCAGCTTGGATGAATACCAGCAGCGCTTTGATTTGCTGCGGGGACACCTTGTTGAAAACGATGGGGATTGGTACTTTATGCGGGCGCAGGAAAACCGCCTCTTGTATGGAGGGGAAGTGAAACATAAACCCACAGCTGCTTCAAGCGCTCTTCAGCGCCGGTACTTCAACTGCTTTTATGACTCCTTCAGGCAACGCAACGGTGAATTTTATCGCAACCTTCTCAATGAGGTGATGCAAAAGGAATGGGCGGAACGTGGCCGGCTTAATGAATATGAGGAGGAGGAATTTTACGGTATTTGCCGCTCTGCAGGCAACGTCCTAGGAGTTGCTGAGTGGGGTGGATTGTATTACACCTCACTACCACCGTTGGAGTCAGAGGAGTTTGGTCGCAGAATGATAATAAGTAAATTTTTCGCCATGCTGCTTGAGGCGGTTTCTTTGCTTGAAGTTCTTCACCGCCGAACGATAGTTTTTGCTGAGGAGCCGCCTGCGCGGAAGCTCATTGAAGGAGAGGAGGTGCATGAGTGGGTTGAAAGTCGACGGCTGCAAGTGGAGCGAGAACGACAAGAGGAGATGGCACTTGAGGCGGGGGAGCGGCAGCGATATTTGGCCTACTGTGGTTGGAAGCAGCAACAGGCGTATCAGGTGTTTTTGTTTGGGCAGAGTGAGCAAGAGGAGCGAATGGATGTCGAACGACTTCAGCGATTTCACGCTGGCGTGATTGCGCACCATTTTTACAAGGAACATAAAGAGGCGCGATATCATCAGTTAAGGTATCAAATGCGACAGCGTCTGCTTCCTGCAGCATTGGCGCGGGGTATAGTTGGTGACGAGGTCAAAGAACGATCCGTCATTCTGCTTTTGCAGCGCGATCGATATAGCGCCTTACAGGCGGAGGAGGTGAAGAGTTATCTCTGGACGAAGCGAAATGCGTTGTTGAACGAGCTTGTCGATCGGGAGCGTGGTGGCAAAGGATGTGTCTATACCTACATGTAAACTACATTGGAGAAAAGAATGAATGAGGAAAAAAAAGAAAAAAAAAGGGGGGTGGGGGAATGCACATATACACAATAGAAAAGTTTGCTGGTTGACAACTTAGAGTGTAGAAGGTAAAGAGATATGCGGTTGGAAATGCGCTTGGGGGAGGAAGCAAGAAACATGCAGAGGAATACAACCAATTGGGGATGCGTCATTTTGTTCTTGAGGAATATATATATATATATGACACTTATTGATTTTTGTTTGCTTCCGCTGCTTAACCTTTGCAGGTTTTTTTTAAATTTTTATTTGTAGCCCTTAAAGCGACGGTGGCGCCACACTCAACATTTTGCCGGATCTCGTCCTTCGCCGGTGTGAGTCACTAGGCGGTGAGTATATGGCGACGACGCCTGATTTAGATTCATCCGTGGATGTGATGCGGGCCAAGTTAAAAGGTGTTTGCGTCGAGCCTGGCGCCTTAGTGTCCCTGCGCGATGCTCCGGCGTTTGAGATGGTGATGCGCCTCAACCAGCGTCACAGGGGGAAACTGGTTGCCGCCCTCCTGACAAGTAGCCGCACTCCCGGTGTAGCCAAGTCCGACGATGCTCTTCAGGGGGGTTTAAAGGAGGATAACCGTGATACAATTGGTTCCACGCGCGGCTCGGAGTACAGCCGTCTAGTTTTTGTGCCTGCGGCGTATGAAGTGTTTCTTGAAAATGAAATGCAAAAGTGGTTGGACCCCTTTTATGGTCGTGTGGAGGCTGCGGCCCTCAAGCGTGCTCGCGGTGAGCGGGACAACTCCAGTAGTGACGATGAGGAGTTCATGGGTGACGGAGTAGACAACGACGATTCATTGTCCGACTAAAACACCCCTTCAATTGCGAATTTAATATATATATATATATATATATATATGGCTCTTGTTGTTGGTGCTGTTGTGGCAGTACCCATCGAACCGCTCCCTGTCATTGTATCTGCACCTGTGAGAGGGGAGAGGAAGGAGGACGCGCTTGCTCATCCATATCGGTTTTGCCTTCTCTCGTCTTTGCAGAGGGGGGTTCCGTTGGAGCCATAAGGTTAAAAAAAAAAAAAAGAACTAGACCAGGGAGTTGCACCGGGTGCGGATGGTGGTTCAGCGCGACCGTACCAATGAACTATACGCCCTGTTCGAGGGCATGAAGAGTGCCGGCGGTGGGGAGATGCAAAGCGCCTCATCCACCGCCCTCATCGCAGCTGAAGGAGTCCCGCTGCAACGGCATACAGGCTTACATTCCAGCAGTGAGATGCAACTCTTTAACCGATTTGCCCAGGCGTTTTCCGCGGATCTTGCAAAGGTGTCGGAGTCAATCATGCGGCTGACGCGGCTTACCCAGCGACAAAGCGTCTTTGAGGACCAGTCGTCAGAGATCACCGGCCTCACACAAATGGTAAAATCGTCGTTGCAGCGGCTTCAAACGGATTTGGAGACACTAGAAGAGCTCAAGCAACGGGCGCTTATCGCACAGAAGACAGCGGCGGTCAAACATAACGGCGGAGCCTCTGCCGAACAGCATAGTTTGTGGAATTCGGGCGGAAACGTTGATGCCGTCCTCCGAACCTCCTCCAAGCACAACGACACAGTGGTGGACACGCTCCGAACACGACTCGCCCGCACTGGACAGGAGTTTCGTACCACGCTACAGCAACAAACACGGGCAATGAAGGAAAATACACAACGACGTCATATGTTTACTGCCAGTGAACGTATGCAAACCTTTGAAAGTGCATTGTTTCAGGATCAGGAACGGCATCAACTGCAGCAGCAGCAATTGATGTCAGGCACTAGCAATGCACAATACTATAAACAACGAGCGGAAGCCGTTCGGGAGCTGGAAGCCACAGTTGTGGAGGTGAGTGAACTATTCAATGATTTTTCCCGACTTGTGCACGAGCAGGATGAAGTGGTTCTGCGAATCGATACAGACGTGGACAATGCGCTGCGGCACGTCAACGCTGGAAGCAACGAGTTAATGCGATACTTGGCAAACCTGAGCTCAAACCGTGGTTTGATATTGAAAATCTTCAGCGTCCTGTTCTTTTTCATCTTGTTCTTTGGCCTGGTTGTTGTTCGTTAGACCACACAGAAGCTTATGCATGAAAAAGAAGAGAGAAAGAGACGTTGTGCAGGGAAACGTAAAGAAAAGGGGAGGAGAGGAACATCAATGAAATTCAGTCATCGGCCGTTTTTACCATTATTTTGTCGTATGCTGTTTCCCGCGTGTCGGACTCTAATGGTGTGCATTCAGGTGAGGGAAGCGGTGGAGCAAGGGGTGCGTGCACGAACCGTGGGTGCTGTGCTGTGTGTCCGTTAATGGTTGCGGGTAATGGTTTTTTTGTTTTTGTTTTAGACTCTCCTCCATGCGCTCACCAAAAGAAGAAAATAGAAACAACGACGTAAAACATTTTATTATTTTGCTGGAGTTTTTTTTTTTTTTCTGGTGGTGGTGGTGGGGGGGGGGGGCTTTTCTCTCTCTTGAAGGGAAAGGCGCGTGGTGTGGTGGCACAGTTGCTCAAAGGGAGGATTGTGATTTTAACCCGACGAGGAGGAACCACCTCCGTAACCGACAGGGGGCACACATTAACCTGAGGCGAGAAGGAAGTTCAGAGAAAAACGCCGCGTAACGAACAAAAGCAACCACAACAGAAGAAACAAAAAATAAAAAGGAAAGGCCACAATGATGTACCCAAAGTTGTTGGCGTCGCAAGAACTTTCCCTTCGACGCATTACGGTGCAGCAACACTGCCTTTCCATGCAACTTTTGGACCCGGACACGAATAGTATGAATCCATCCGTCAACAGCCCCAACACCAGTGTGAGTAGTACCTCCCTTCCGCGACAGGTATCGGCTCGCAGTGAGTTGACGTCGCCGTTGACGCTAAGCAGTGCAGGACAGGTTGGCGCCTCGTTTCCTCCAACCAAAACTGTCGCTTCTTCCCTGACCCCAATCGCTGGGTATGGGACGAACAGCACCGCACCGGCTTCAATTGCGCGTCCAAGCATACGAGTCCGCTCAGAGTGGAGTTCAGCACTGGAGGATATCGGGCTATTTGTTTTCCCGGCACGGCAACTACACGGTTCCCAACCGTCTACGCGGCGACATGTAACGGTGCGGTACGTTGCGGATCAATACGATCATCAGTGGATTGCGCAGAGGCAGGCGTCATCCAATTCGGTGTTGACAAAGGGTAAAACGGGAGGCATTGGACACTCAGCGACCACCTCACTCTCTCCGTCGCCGCGTGCATCTGCGTCTGCGTCATCAGAGCGTCAGAAAATTTCGCTTTCTATTCTCGAGGATCTTATAACAGCATTTGAAGTAGGCTCCTACTGCAATCCTGAGATTCCCGTGCAGCGACAGCCGGTTTCAAGCTTTAATGGTGTCATAGCGACTGGGGCAGATACGTCAGTGGTGGAGGAGGTGCGTCAGTACTGGTTAGGCAAACGGCAAGCCCTGGGTGGCAATGTGCCGTGTATTCCATCGCTCCACATGAACGTCCAAGAGGATAACCAAACATCATTGTGCCATAAGGAGCTTCTTCAGTTTTGTCCATTGCCGTTTAATCACAGAGACTGGTCCACTACGGTACTGCAACGCCGTATACCACGGAGTATTAATGTAAAGAAGATGACTGAGACAAATACTGAAGTGGTTAAAACTCAAGAAACAGGGCTGTTGGGTCGAAAGCGCCCGCGGCTTGACGCTGACAAGGCAGCATCGCGTGAAACGGTGGGTCCTACAACAGAGGAGGAAGACGCGGCAGCGAAGAAGGAGCGTCACGCACTACTTTCAGCTGGGTTGAAAGTCGCGCGGGCGGTACTGGAGCGTGAAGAAATAAAACTAACTCACACGCATCTCGCCCTCTACGAGTTAGCGCTTCTGCGGCAAGCCGCGATGGAAGGGTGTGACTTCCTGGAGGGGGGTGCTTCGTCGCCTTTTCACGCACCCTGGGCGAGTGATGAAGCGCTACAGGAGGATTGGGAGACGGGAGGTTGTGATGTCGTGGGCAGTGGGATTGCTGCGGCAGTGGTGGAAAGTGTGATGGCCATTGGCAGAGGATTGTGCTAACCAACAATGGCGGTGGTGGGTGGGTGGACGTATATGAGAGAGGCAAGTATAACAGGCACCTACACACACCGTGGAAATGTGAGGGATGGAGATGAATTGAGATGCGCGGGGGGTGGAGAGGAGAGGTTGGTAAAGCAAAAAAAAAAAAAAGTATGCGCATGTTATTTTTGTTTTGTTTCTTCGTTCATCCCATCCGTTTTGATGTCAATTGGGGTGTGAGATCTCATTTCTGGGTTTCTTCTTGGGGTGGTGGGTGTGTTGTATTCGCTGGTGGAAGTAGATAAAGGTGCAAGGTGGTTGTAATACTTTTAGATATTCAGGACCATACGAAGGTATTTACTATTTGGCGTGGGCAGAAGAGAAATTTCACAGGGACCATCAATTAACAGCAAAGGGTCAGTTAGAGAATTAAAGGTGTGGGAGAATAAATTTTATACCCTCCATATAACCTTACAGAAATGCTTCGCTCACCTCAGCCACGCCTTCCGCAGCAGGTTCCTGGCGGGTACCCGCCGCCGCCCCAAACTCAACAGCAAAGGTCAGTGACTGCGCAACCCCCCGCACAAGCAAAGCAGCCGCAGCAGATGGAGCATCAGGATGTGGTCCACGATACACAGTTTGACTACTATGGGCAGCTCCTTGCGACTGCAAGTTCCGATCGCACTGTAGGCATTCATGTTGTCCAAAACGGTCAGTTGCAGCGTATTGCAACCCTTACGGGCCATGAAGGGCCCGTCTGGATGGTAAGTTGGGCGCATCCTCGATTCGGCATTGCGCTTGCCTCCGCTGGCTATGACCATAAAGCAATTATATGGAAAGAGGTGCCTCAGGGTTCGAAGCAGTGGGCCCCAGTACACGTTATTGACTGTCATCATGGTAGCGTTAACGCTGTGAATTGGGCCCCGGAAAGCGCGATGGTAGCAACTGCCAGCAGCGATGGAACCGTGGCGGTGACCACGTATGAGGGTGGTGTCTGGCGTGAGAGCTTAAAGCTCAGCAACAATAGCAACAATATTGCCCATGCGATGGGGGCGACGAGCGTTTCGTTTGCACCTGTTTGTCCTGCATTGAGTGATGTTACACTGTTGGTTTCTGGAGGCTGTGATTCACACGTGCGATTGTGGTGTCTACATGAGGCAAATCCAACGGCACATTCCTTTGAACTTTTGGACGCTTTGGACGCTCATACCGATTGGGTACGCGATGTTGCATTCTCCCCTCTCTGCGCTGCAACGAGGCACGCCGTCATCGCCTCTTGTGGACAAGACAAGAGCGTTATCATCCACCGCAAGCCATGGGATCAAATAGAGGCTCTCATTCAGGAAAAACGACAGAACACTAGTGGAAGTGGGATGCAATTGCAGTCAATGAAGGAAGTTGGCGGCACGTGGGAACGCAGTGTGGTGCTTTTTGACGAACCGGTGTGGCGCCTATCATGGTCCCCGGCAGGGGAAATGCTGGTGGTGACAACCGGCGACTCGGAGGTGTATGTTCTTCGCGAAAACGGAGAGTTCACGCAGCCGTGGCTGAAAACGCCTCTCAGCGAGTATCAAGAACAACTGCAGTAGTAAGAAAAAAAAAAAGGCACAGCAACGCAGAAGCGTTAAACCCTTTAGAAGAGACTGAGGGAGGCGACTGTAATGGGGGGTGAATGAGTGGGTATCAGAAGAGGAAGAGGCGGGGAAGGCAAGATCAACGTGGAGTCACAACGAGTGAGGGAGGATTGAACATCTGCGTGTGAAAGACGGAGATGTCTTTTTTTTTGTTTGTTTGTTTTCCTTCAAGCATTATTGACGGTGGTGTTGGAGAGGAAAAGGAAAGGAGGTACAATGGGGTTCCCGCTGTTTTTTTCCTTCTTCTTGGTGTTGTATTATGTGCGTCTGTCTCTCTGCCCGTGTGTGCAGAGTTGTGTGTGAGCTGGAAGCTTGTCGGTGACGTGCAGGTTGGACGTTTATTCCAATGCAGCAAACAACCAGGCAGAAAAAGTGGGTGCGTCAATGTACACTGGGAAATTCATCTCTGCTACGCGGTTAAGGCGCCTGTGCGTTCCCATGTTTACTGGCATCACCCCTCGCTCTTGCGCATACGACACCAATCACCCAGTCTCTTCCCCATTAGAAGAGACACGGTGCATGTGCAAACTCCATCAATAATGAGAGGTGAACCGGTGCCGTCGCCCACACACAAACACAAATTTAAAACAAAAACAAAAAAAAAGGATCTTGTTTTGCGTCCTCGAGGAGATGTATGCGCAGAGACACGTTCCAAGAGGAGGGTGCGGTCCGTGCGTAAGTACATGCAGTGAAAGGAGAGGAATGAAAAAGATGACAGGAAAAAAGGAGGAAAAAAAAGAGGAAGAAGGAGGGAAAAACAATGAAGAGTAAAAGGCAATTATATATATGAAAGACTGTAGGATGCATCGCCATTTTTCATTGTTTTGCTTTGCTCTTTTTTTCTCTACCTGTTTGTTAAATTTGTTGCTGGTATAATTTGTCTCTACCGTCCTGAACCTGCTTGCTTTGTGCCGCCCTGTTTGTAGACATATGTACGTCTCTCTTTACAGTGGTCGCTTTTTATGTCATTATTTTTCCTTCTTCTTGGCGGTGATACTGGAAGAAACGCAGAAGTACGGGCCCAGTGAAGCTGACGTGCAACTGCAGACGAGGGACCGACAACATATATATATATATTTGGACCAAAGTAGCTTTCTCCTAGTAGTCATGGGCGTCAAATTGGGATAAAGGAAGGCGGAAGATCCTTCTCCACAGCTGATGAACCCGCAAGTCGCGTTTCCGCTTAAAATATGTGTATAGTTATGCAGCTGCATCGGCGCAATTTATGTTTCTTGTTGCACTATGCAGCTTTGTGAGATGGCCCAGGTGCACGCGGCAGCTGATGTATTGCCCATACAACTTTGAGGTGTGTGGAACCTATTCTCGTTGCGAGGAAACAAGTGGAGGAGGGGCACGCAAGGAAGTTGATCGAGTACGTTATATTTTATTTATTATTATTATTTTACTTTTGTGTTGCGGTGTTGTTGTTCCTCTGTGTGTTTACCTTCACAGCAATGCAGGGTAAGCTCTGGATGTTTCAAAGCTGCTGGTTTTGGAGTATTACGGGATAACGTCAATTAGTAGACTGTGGGGCATGCTTTTAAAGCTGCCATACACTTTTCCGTCTGGGGTACTGGTGCTCATTGCCTCTGCCACGTGCGCATCGACGACGACACAAAAAAAAAAGTGTGTGTGTGTGTGGGAGGGGGGGGGGGAGTATATTGACCAGCAGCGGCAGGTGGTCAAGGGCTTGAAGAGGGTTTTTGTCTTGCACTTGCCTGTATGAGTACTTTTGTGTTATTCTCACCATTCCTTCCATTCTTTTCTTGCGCTTTGTGCGCGTTGATGGCTGCTGGGGCGTGTGTAAGACTTTTGTTTCTCCTGGACCTTGTCTGCAGTGAGGCCATTGGCTTCCTGTCGGCGTGGAAGTTTGTCACGCTGATATTCTTCTCCATTACGTTCGACGAGGACCCATGCGTGTGCGGTGTCCATGCGCATATATAAGTGAGTAGTCGAGACCTCATGTGCAAATCAATTGGGGAAACGAGGAGTGGGTAGGATAAAAAAAAAAACATTTATGCTCACAAATAACTCTGCCACTGAGAGGTAGTAGGAGAGGAGACGGCGGGAGAGAACTACACGCACGTGGGATGAGTGAGGAGTGAAGCGTTTGTATATTATTCTCAATCGACATTGTCGTGCGTAAACGGCGTCAGGCTGGGGGAAAGATTGCGGTTTTGAACAGGAAACAGTAAATAATAACGTGGAGTGACAGGTTCTTGGAGAAGAGAAAGAGGGAGAAGAAGAATGCATGTTGTGATTCTGCCGTAATGTCCATTGGTGTCTCTCCGTCACTTGGTTTTGTTTGCACCACCGTATGTGAAGACGTTGTGCCCGCAGTGTAAGCGACTTTGTCACGGATTCGCGTCATTGTTCCTCCTTTTTTCTCTTTGCAGCCTACACCGAAGGCGAACAATCCTTCCGTTCCCCGTTCTGGCTCTAGTGGCATGATGCGCGCACGCGTCAACATGGGCATTAACGTGTTATTTCACTCTTTCTTTCTTTCTTTCTTTCTATCTCTATCCTCCTCTTTATCTGCGAAACTTTGTGTGGCCTGGCGAGGATAGAGAGGAAGCAAGTGAGCTCAAAGATAAGGAATTAAATAAAAACATATTTTATTTAATTCATTCATTTACGTGTTTATTGTAAAGCCTGCGGAGTACGCCTGGGAAAGAAATCATGAGTGGCACTGCTGAGGTTGCTACTGCTGCTGCTGCGGCACCGAGTAGGCGCATGCCGCCATGGCTGTTGACGCCAGGCGGCCCTAAGGAGCCAAGCTCTGCGGAGTTTCGCGCCAAGATGGCAGCTCTCGCGGAAGAGAAGCGGGCCCTGCTTGCCGAGGTGAGGCAGATGCGTGCGTCACTGGGGCCGCGTGAGGGACGCGAGGCGACAGACAATGAACTTGCCGAGCTGCGTCAGCGCATGGGCGACATTGATGCCCGGCGTAAGATGGAACAAGAGATGCGGTTTAAAAAAAACGAGGAGATCCAGCGGGTTCAGAAGTTACACGACGAACGTCAGAGCCGCCTTCGCGAGTTGTCCGAAGATTTGGGTGGGTTCACAACACTGAAGGAGATTGACAACGCGATTGCGCTAATAACTCGCAAGATGGAGACAAGCGGCGGTGGGCTGGCCGCAGAGAAGCGCACAGTGCGACAGTTAAGTAAGTTGGAGGAAGCGAAGCGGTACCTGGTTGAGCTTCAGCCGCTTACAGAAGCCATCACTGAGGCGAAGCACCGCGAGGCAATGCTGCAGCGTGAGTGGCAAGAAATCAATGATCGCATCCGCAGCCTCTGGTCGGAATACAACGAGCAGCGGGCGACGAAGCAACAGAAGGAGCAAGAGATTCGAGTCACTGGGGTGAACCGATCAGAAGTGTACAAGAAATGTGAAGAGGTTAGCAGCAAGATTAATAAGCTAAGCGAGGAGATGAATCGTATGCGTGAAGAACACAATAAGGCCATGGAGGCATGGAATGCATGGCGGGAGGAGGCCCGGGCCAAGTATCTTGCAAAGATGGAGGCGGAGCGAAAAGAGCGGCAGCGGCGGTATCTTGAGCGCAAAAATGCTGCAAAACTTGAGGAGAAGCGGGCTCGTGCGCTTCTTCGTCAGAACCCGTATACGGTGGAGATTGATGCGTGTAAAACGTTGGTGCGCTACGTACAGGATCACAAGGTAATGGTGCAGCGGGAGGAGGCGGAGCTGGCCCGCAAGCAGGCTGCCGCGGCGTTTGACCCCTCCAAGTTCCTTCCAGAAGGCGCTGTTCTGCTGAACGACGGCAAAAAATTCACGGCCCCACAGAAGGGCGGCGCTGGAGGCAAACATAAAACGGTACAAACCCAGAAACAGAAGCCGGAGAAAGCTCCAAAGAATCGTGTGTTGCAGCACCCGGAAGACAAGATCCGTCTCTTCCAGCTCATCAATGAGGAGCCGCCAGCAGCTTTGGCTGCTATTGATGATGCTGTGGAGAGGATTCGCGCCAAACAGAAGGAATACGAGAGCCACATTAAGGTCGGCGAGCTGGAGCTCTCTAGCGATGACGAGGAGGATGAAGAAGCGCAGGAAGAGGAAGAAGCGGTCGCGGCAACCGAGGAAGAAGCCGCAAAGGGAGCGGACGAGGTGGAAAAGGTGGCAACCGGTGCTGCTGAAGCGGTGGTGCAAAGTGGCGAAGAGGAGGTTAAGGCGTGAAGACAGCAATAACAACCCCAGCAAGAGGAAGTAACAAAAACTTTGTGAAGAAGCGCAAGGATGATGAGGAGGTACTGGCGCAAGGGGGAAAAAGCCCACCGTGCGAACTGTGGTGTGCCGCTTTGAGGAGGGACATTCTCGCCTACGCACAACTGCTTGTCTGAAATTAATGGGCGTTTTCTTTGGTTTCTGTTGAAGCAGAAGCGCAAGGAATATACTATATATATATATATATATATTATATATATATATATGACAGCAAGGAAGCAGAGGTAGTGCCAGGCGTGGAATGGGAGGGTAAGACGCACGCCGGTCCGAGGCGTCGGACGGAGTCAGAGAGATTGAATAAAAACGAAATAGAAGTAACTTGAGAAGAAAATTTAACTTTTTTTTTTTTTTAAAAAAAAGGAGGAAGAGAAAGAAACTCAAGGAAACTGAGAGTCCCAGATGAAAGAGAAATACGCGTATGTGGGGTCGTGGCGTGTTGACTTGCATCCTCCAAACACACGTGAAGAGGAACGTGGGGAAGCAGCCCCTCCTACCAGAAGAGAAGAGGGACAACAACACCAATGAGTCCCAGCTGCTTTTTCTGCTCCTTTGGGAAGGAGAGTTGTCCAGCCTTTTCTGCGGATAAATACACACACAGGAAATTACTTTTTTTATAATTAAAAAAAAAACTGGAGGGGGGAGAATTGAGTGTGTTATATATTGTTTGCTTTTTGTAGACATGTTATTACCGCCCTTTATTTTTCTTTTTTCTTTTTTTTTTTGTCTTATTGTATTCTGCAAGACATAAGGCACTATTGAAAGTCAGGGGTTTTATTGCGGTTTATTTGTGCTGCTTATTTATCAGCAAAAAAGACAAAAAGGAAGATTCAAAGGAAATACATTTGGCAGCCCTTATGTCGCAACTTGCTCACAACGTTCAACTCTCCATTTTTGAGCCTGTCGCGCACTCTCGCGCCAACCGCATCATATGCACGATTGGCCCCAGCACGCAGAGTGTTGAGGCCCTGAAAAGCCTCATAAAAAGCGGAATGTCCGTTGCACGCATGAACTTCTCACACGGCGGTCATGAATATCACCAAACGACGATTAACAACGTACGCGCCGCTTCAGCCGAACTCGGGGTACATATTGGCATTGCGCTTGATACAAAAGGCCCAGAGATTCGTACCGGTCTCTTCGAGGGTGGTGGCGTTTCTCTCGCAATAGGTGACATCGTGCTAGTGACGTCTGACCCTGCCTTTGAGAAGGTTGGGACGAAAGAAAAGTTCTACGTGGACTACCCTCATCTCGTCATGACAGTGCGTCCGGGTGGCTTTATTTACATCGACGATGGTGTGTTGAGCCTGAAGGTGTTAAGCAAAGTGGATGACCGCACACTAAAGTGTCATGTGAACAACGCACACTATTTGACAGACCGCAAGGGATGTAATTTGCCGGGATGTGAAGTGGACTTACCAGCGGTGTCGGAAAAGGATCGCGAGGATTTGAAGTTTGGCGTGGAGCAAGGCGTTGATATGATTTTTGCTTCTTTCATACGTACGGCAGAACAGGTGCGGGAGGTGCGTGCAGCGCTTGGTGAGAAAGGCAAGGATATACTTGTTATCTCCAAAATTGAAAATCATCAGGGTGTGCAAAACATCGATGCGATCATTGAAGCCAGTGACGGTATTATGGTGGCGCGCGGTGATCTTGGTGTGGAGATCGCGGCGGAAAAGGTTGTCGTGGCACAGATGATTTTAATAAGCAAATGTAATGTGGCTGGTAAACCCGTCATTTGTGCAACGCAGATGCTTGAAAGCATGACGACAAATCCTAGGCCCACGCGTGCGGAGGTCTCGGATGTTGCCAATGCGGTTTTTAATGGAGCTGACTGTGTAATGCTGTCTGGAGAGACAGCAAAAGGCAAATATCCAAGTGAGGTGGTGCAGTACATGGCCCGTATTTGTGTGGAGGCCCAAAGTGCCACAAACCAGGCTGTTACGTTTAATAGCATCAAAAAAATGCAAAAACTTCCCATGTCCCCAGAGGATGCTGTGTGTAGCAGTGCCGTAAATTCCGTGTATGAAGTTCGGGCAAAGGTCTTGCTGGTGTTGAGCAACTCTGGCCGCAGCGCGCGACTTGCAAGTAAGTACCGCCCAAACTGCCCAATCGTCTGCGCCACAACTCGCATGCGGACGTGCCGTCAGCTCACAATCACTCGATCCGTGGAACCTGTATTTTACGACGCCGAGCGCTACGGCGACGACGAGAGCAAAGAGAAGCGAGTGCAACTTGGCGTAGAGTGGGCCAAGAAGAGGGGCTACGTTGCCCCAGGGGATCTCATGGTGGTGGTGCACGCGGACCACAAGGTGAAGGGGTATCCGAACCAAACCCGCATCATCTACGTCAGCTGAGTTGTAGTTGAAGATGGAGGGATAAATAAAGGAAGTCAATTCGGGAGGAAGGGGGCGAGGCGGCACCAGCATTAAAAAAGAAAATAAAAGAAAAAATAAGAGAGTTGGTGAAAGGTATTTGCGTGAAGACTCAATTGTGATTTACCAACAACAACAAAACGAAAGAAATAGAAAAGGAGGTGTAAAGAGACACCGCATTTTTTTTCTTCCAGAACGAGGAGTGAAGAGCTTTGATGTGAGGGTGGAAGCGAAGACACAAGGGATGCCGTATCTATCCATGTCTATCGAGGCGCGCAAAGCACACCAATCAACAGGGCAGGCCCAGCGCCAAAAAGACAAGAAAAATGTTTTTAAAAAAAGTAAACTAACTAAACGGATTTTTCGTTTTTTACCCTAATTTGTGGCATTAAACCGAGCCAATGCGCGAGAGAGAGAGGGCGAGACAAGAGACACCACGTACAAAGGGATATGTATATAATATATATAAGAGGTGTATTCTTGGCTTTCTTTGCGCTGCTGAATGTGAGAGTGAAATAGGTATGCTGCTTCCGAAAATCCGCATTGACAGGTCTGGCTCACAAGGAACGATTTGAGTTGAACTTCTGCCCATGTGCACAAGTGCAAATCTACTTGCGTGTATACCTCCGTCCGTCGAATGCAATGCGCGCACAACAAGCACGCTCTGGCACACACCGTTCAGTACTTCATACGAAAATTCCATATTTTTTATTTTTTATTTTGTGAGGTTCCCTCGCACATCCCTTAAATGAATAAAAGCGGCAAATGCTTCCTTTTGTTTTTTTTTTGTTTTTTTTTTTTCCTTTGATTGTTGTTCTCTTCATCCTTTATGCTTCGTGGTGGGGCCACATTTTAGAGTTTGCATGCTTGCCTTGCGCTTCCTTTCAATCCTCCCGAAAGAGTTTTCCTCCTTCTATTTTTACAGGTAATTAAGGCTGCGGTAGATTTACCTACAAAAACAGGCGAGCCATGCAACCGCCTTCGGCGTCGCACAAAAAACTGGCGTATCAGACAATATTCCCGCAGTATCTAGATGCTAATCTTACTCCAAGCGAGGGGCGACGCCTGACCAGAACGCAGTCTGTGGAGAACCCGCAGCTTGAGGAAATTGTCGTGGTCTTGAGGGAATTGGGTTACCAGGACTTCTTTATTGAACGAAACCTCTCGTTGCCACGCTCGCAGGCGTGCAATAAATACGCCATCGTTCCTAAGGGATGTGTGAGGGTGGCGATCAAGCGGCCACAGTCAGAGCACTACATTCGTATGAGTGACTTCGACACACAGACGCGAGGTGTGACGGTGCAAGGCATAGGCAGTAAACAGGAGCTTTTGCGCCGCGTGGCGGCTGCGATTAAGGCAAGTTGCGCAGCGCGCCCACAACCCGTGTCTTTTGCTGACGTCACGGGTGCCTCCGTGAAGAAGAAATCGGCATGCAGTTAACAACGAAGAAAGAACGAGATGCTGGTTGGTGAAACGAAAAGGAGAAAACTGAGGAAAGTGTTGTTCCGACCTGTATGCGGGGCTCTGTCCGCTCCTTTTCTCTCCCTCCATTCTTCTTCACTTAACCGGACGAAAACAACAAGAACCGGTTGTTTCTTCAGACTCTTGGAGGGGCGCTCTGCTTGCATCTCCCGCTGCGCGCATTGGACAAGGCAGGGGAAGCCCCCCACCTTTTTTTTTTTTTTTTATTTCCTTCTTTTGCTTCTCAGACTTTTGCAACAACACGGTAGGCACTGTGATGGATGGCCCCTGGCTGCGTGGGCGGACGAGGCGGTGTGACAGTGGCGCGCCGAGCGGCTCTTGGTTTTTCTTGCCAAACGCCTGAGGTGAGGTAGGGGTGGGGGTGGCGGCGCCATTAGCACGGAACGGGGAGACGCAGTATGCAACGGAGGAAAGGAACAGTGGCGGCGGCTCTGATTGCCACTGTCGCGCGAAGACGGGTTTGTTCTGCAATGTTGTTTGCCTCTCATTCCGGCTGGAGGATTTGGGGGGGGGGGGGTGCCCCCAGAACGCTTCCACCACAAGGTGGCGAACCCCCGGCATGCCGAGGCAATAGGGGCCGCACGCCAACGACATGAAGCCAGCCGAGGCACCTAAGAAGCTATAGCGGCAAATGGCAGGGACAAGTAGTTGTGTAACGGAGGGTGCGGCGACAAATGGAAAGTTCATAGCTTTCTGTTTGGGGTGGTTGGGGGGTGGGCGCTGGCGGTGTGCGACTCTGCATCGCGCCGTGTGGGTATGGGTGGGGTGGCTAATTTGCACATGTGTTTTTCTCCTTCCTTTCTCTTTGTGGCAGTTCGCCGCCGGCAAGGGACCCCCCTTGTGCTCAGCGGAGGTCGCGCCCGCTGCGCATGCGGCGCCCATCCAAGAATGCCCTTCTTCTTGTTAACAGTATTTGCTTCTTGTTGATAGCCACATGGCTTCGTTAGGCTCTGATGCACAGGCGACGAGCAATGAACTCGTGACCGCCATAGAGGAGTTAAAGGAACGGCGGGCAGAGATCGAACAAAGCATAAGGCGCGATGAGGAGGAGCGAAATCGGGTGGTTGCCGAACTAAAGGCGTTGAACGCCCGCCTGGCCGCCATCGAAGATAGTCTAAAGCAGAAAATGGAAGCGAAGTTTGTGGTCGAAAAGGTCATCCATCAGACCTCAGAGGGGTTCCGAGGTATTGTTGAGGCATCTCGAAGGCTGCTCAGCAATCTGCGGGAGGAATCCTCCGTTCTCCCTCGCGGTGTTGGTTCGTAGGCGCGGAGGGGCCGTAATAAAAGGTATCGATGCGGGAATACTATATTATTATTTATTATTATTTTGTCGCTGTTGTATTTCCCTTCACGCAAAGCCATACCAGACCATACAAACACCCTTTTCTGCCCTTCTCTTTTGTCCCATTTCTCTGCTACCCCCAAAGGGGCATGAGCACATCGATGGTTTGATGCTGCACGCCAGACGCGTGGGTCGTGGAATTGCCCCAGCGACTACAGCCGCCTGTGGAGCACCAGCCGCAGCCTCGCGTAGGTTCACACGTGGTAGCCCATATCCCGTAGTTCAACCCGGCGGCCACGTAGAGCACCATGTCCGCGCCTGTCATTCCCGCCGTCTTCTGATGCGCTTCGGGGACCTTGAAGTATTGGCAGTTCCCCTGCTTCTTTGCGAACGGCAACACAACAAACGGAGTCTTCACGCGCTGAACGAGCAAACGTTCCGCGTGCAGTTTGACGGCCACAGGAATAATCTCATCCACAATGGTTTTTATCATCTCCGAGGTCAAAACATCATCCTTCGTGCGCGATGAATTCTTTCCCCTGAAGCCCGGCTTTGCTTCATTTTCTTTGGTGCAGAACTTGTCGGCGTCCTTCAAATCCTCTGTGGACACCGCGATGCGGATGGGCGCCCAGTCACTCTTGCCCTCTTCCTTTGCGGCGACGGTGTACGCCTGCGTTGCGCCCTGCCCCTTGCGCGGCAGCTCACGCACCATCGCGGTCGGCGGTCGGCGGTCGGCGGTCGGCGGTCGGCGGTCGGCGGTCGGCGGTCGGCGGTCGGCCGCTCTCCCAAAACACCTCGTCGAAGGCACGGCGGTGTGGGACCTACCGGCGCTGCACGCCAACAGCAGTAGGAACACTGCTAGTGAGAGAAACGGCGCCGCCCCGTGCTGTTAGCGTATAGGTTGAAAACGCGGCTATCCCCGCTCCTTCTTTGGTGGCGCGGGGCTCCCCTGCAAGCGGGATAGAGGGGAAAGATGGGAAAAAACAGGCAAAGGGGGGCCGTAACCGCGAAAGAAGTAGGCCGCTGGGCAAAAACACACGCGAAACTTGTCACAATGCCTGTGGAAAACGGGCTGTGCACTAGGGCAAACACAATCCTGGCGCGGCTGGTTGCGGCTAGCGGCCGTTTTCGCCGCAGCGCACCCACCCCGCGCGTTCCATGGTTTCTTTCTCGCCCCGCCTACTCATCCTCGAAGTCATCCGAGTACTCGGGCCCTGAGGCGGCGGAGTACATGGAGGGCGGCTCGGCGCTCTGCGTGTAGGAAAGCGTTGCACTACTCGCGGTGGTGCTGCGAGAGTCGCTGGCTGACGAGGGTGCCTCTGCGGTTGGCGGCTGCAGGGGGCGCGTCGTGAAATTGAGCGGGGTAAAGACCCTCTTCTTGTACGGCACGGGTGTCTCCTCATAGGCCCGGACGATTTCCACGCGGACCACTTTCACGGCGGCCTCGTGCTGCCGCTTCTGGCGCTTCTCCAAAGCCTTGCGCGCC
This sequence comes from Trypanosoma rangeli, assembly GCF_003719475.1. NCBI lineage: Eukaryota > Euglenozoa > Kinetoplastea > Trypanosomatida > Trypanosomatidae > Trypanosoma > Trypanosoma rangeli. The sequence continues at coordinate 33,674 of NW_021705829.1, forward strand.
GCCTCTTCTTCACTCCAAATGGCCATTAGAAGCTCCACTTGGCGCCTAAGGGAGTGCAGGTGAATTGCCAGCTCCGCTCTGTCCTCCCCTGCTGCCACGCCCTTCCGAGGCTGGGGCAGGGCTTCTGCAAGCCTCTGGCTCAGCTCGTCCAGCGCCGCAGCCTTCGACGCAGCCCCCTGCAATTTCGAACAAAAACGCTCTAACGTAGTTGAAAGCAGCGCCTCCACTTTACACAACTCCGGTGGCGCGGGCGTTTCAGCAGCGCTGCCGCATCCCGGCGCGATGGTGGCAGTGTTGTTGTTCCCGTGGGCCCCGCCAGGGCCCACAGCAACACTACAAAACGTGCGAGTCTTTGTGGGCTGGCTGTGTTGTGGTAGCGCCCCGCTTCGGGGGCATGCCGTGGATGTCGTGCCCTCTTCCCCGTGGGGCGCACAAATGGCACGAGCATTGCCGGTTCTGATTGCCTCGCCAATCGCCTCGGCACTCCGCGAAACGCACTCTTGCTCCCGCTGTATTGGGTGGCTGCCGTGCTCCTCGCCAGCCTCGTGGGGTTCCGACGCCGTCTGAGAAGTGTCCGCCTCACTCTGCGCGGCGCCGCCCGTAGACTGAATCGCCCCAGCATTAGGGGCCTGTGCCGCGGGGCGGGCCGCCGCTTCTTCTTCGCCACGAAGTACCAAAAAGACCAACTTATTCCCTGAAGTTTCCTCGTGCGGCTCGGTGGGCTTCATGTTTTTGGAACTTGGAAGAGCGCCTTCGCCCGTCCCGCGGCATGGTCCATGCTTCTCCGACACGGCCAAGGAGGAGAGCCACGACGACCCCTCGGCCCGACCCCGTCGGCCCCCCTCAGCCGGAAGATCATAGGGGCACCGCAACGCTGCGCACGCCAAACGAAATTGCAGGGGGTGGAGACCGCCCCACTTGTGCCGCCCCCCGCCCGCAGTGGCAAACATGGATCGTGGCAAACGCCCCTCTAGTAAACGCCCGGCCTTGCGTCGACGAGAAAGAAAACATGATGTAGAAAGAAAGGAAAATACAAGAACAAGCTGTTCCCAAAATAACGACATACAGAACCCAACGGGAGTACGCGCGTCGTGCGCAACCTGCCGCCGCTACGCCAAGAGAAACGTCAAGACCCTTTTCTTTCTTCTTTCACTCACCACATTTCTGTCCAGCCACACTTTTCCTCTCAGCGGCTCACACCCACCCCGTTCACCAGAACGCACTGGGAAGAGAAGTGGTAAAATAATAATTGACATATATAAAACGTGCGTGCGCGTGTAAATCGCAAAAAAAAAAACGCAATAGATGAGCCATATGCTGAAATAACTTTGGACAATGGTGGAGATCCAAATATGTGTGTGTAAGTGAAATAAAAAACAAAAAAAGGAATCTGTGGAGAACGTTCAGACTAACTGCAATGGGTGCAGTGAGGAGAATCAACGTTAGAGAGTCTCAGTAATGACTGCGCCACGCCAATGGCACAAAGAAAGAGTAGACACAATAAAGGACGAGTGAAATGGCGTGGGCTTTTATTGTGTGTGTTGCTTCTCTCTTGCTCGCTCGCTCCTTGTGTGCTGTGTGACATCCTATCGTTTTCTACAACCTCATAAGACCACGATACACAACGTCTTCTGGTCGACCAATCACCACGACAGTCTGCGGCGCCGAAGTACGGGCTGCGTCTGTCAGCGTGACCGCCAACGACCTAAACGTATTCTCAGAGCCCATAAACCCGGTCGACTCACGGCGCACGTCGCACGTCACGAGGCCCTCTCTGCCGTTTGCCGGGTTACGCAGGATAAACATCATCTGTAACTTCCTCGGCCTTAGTCCCAAAAGATCGGAGAGTTCATAGGAACCGCTACGGATGCGACGGATGAGCGGAAGACGAAACCCCCCACTTTGGCAGTAGGCTTTAAAGTCCCCCGTGCGCGGGTGCGAGCCGAGGTGCTGCACAACCCTCTCGTTTCGCATGACAAGTGCGATGGATTGATTGTACACCGCGTTGGGGTTGATCCTAAATCGGCGAATCACCGCCAGGGCCACGGTGTAAAGCACCGCACTGCACAAGAAGCCACTCATAAATCCTAAGCGGGCAACTGTTGCTAAGCTGAAGCGCGAAAGCATGACGTAGCCCTTGAAGAACACGCCCACAACCACAAGGATGGCGCATACGATGGCACCTGTTTTGGCATAAAATATCACGGCATCGGCGGAGAAACCAAAGATGGTGCCTGTGTAATGTGTTGTTTGCTTGTCGAAGAGAACGTCTTCTACCTTCACATGCTTTGCCTTGGGGCGCAGCATGCCAAAGAAACTGCGCTGCGCCGTGTAAAGGGAAGTGGGGCGGTGTGGTGCAACAACGACGGCAATGCGACCCAGCGCAGTGGAGTGAAGCGTCGCCTGCAAGAAAGCGGCGGAGTGGGTGATGCGTCGCAGCATTTCCTCCTCCTGTGGCTGCTGCGAAGGGCAAAATGCTTCTTGCTTATCCCCCGCTTTCCTTACTTCTACGTGCTTTGCTGCGCACTCCTCGTCTCTGACGGCCTCACTACTCCGTTACAAGAACTACTCGCAGTGACAAACACACACAGACACACACGCAAATTCAGAAAAGGCAAACACAAAAAGAAACAAAAGAAAAAGGTAGGGACCTCATAAAAAGCAAAACAAAAACAAAAATCAGCAACAGAGAACTGAATGCACGTGGTTTGCCATCCCGCCACACAGGCGGAGGGCCCTTACAGTTCCGTGCGAAGACACATACACATGTAAACCATAAAAAAAAAAAAAAAAAGAAGCAAATTGTTGTGATTGTTACTTGTATCAAAACATTTTTTGTGTGTTTCATCTTTTTATTATTCGCAAAGCAGGCCGACTTCAGAAAACACGCCACATGCATGCATGCATACCCCACCTTTCCCAGAGAGATATCGAGAGGGGAGGGGAAGGGACACATACAACGCACATCCCCTCATCACCCTTACCATTCTATTCTAATTTGTTTTCCTCTCCCTCCTCTCCCCCTCTTTCCTTCTTTGCTTTTTGTTCGCTACAGCTCCAGCGCATTGCTGTCCTTGCGTCTGTTGTACACCTCCAACGCAACGAAGTCGAAGGTTCATTAGCAGAATCCGGGTATGTTCAGATGTGGCGCGGCGCATGCGTGTAGGTGTTCAGAGGAGGTGCAGAGCGATACGCGGCCGTCATCCACAAGGCCCGCCATATCTCCCAAAGGAAACTCTTAATGCAATAATACAGCAGCGCTCCCACCCCCATAAGAGTGAGAGACCAGACACCGTCAGACAGACAGAGACTGAGATAACGTCCACCCCACAAGAAGGAAGGATGCGTATACTGCCGCAACTAACAATATGATGGGAGTGATGGCGTTGGGCGACGCCTACGCGCACACGCGCAAGCACTTGTGGGGCTCTGGCCCCTCGCCCCGTCTACAGTAGTTTTCCCAAAACAGCTGCAAACACAAACAAGGCCACAACGACTGCCAGTACTATCACCATACAACAAATTTTTCGTCGACTGCGTTTTTTATACTTGCGTGCCTTTCTCATCTCCTTTCGGCCAGCCTCAACAAATTGGGTTGTGCACTCAATGTTCTTCAGAATCACATCCATAATCTCCCCCTGCTCATGCACGAGAAATGCTAAATCGTTGAAGAGTTGGTTAAGGTAACGCATCGACTGCTCAATGTGATAGATATCATTCCTTGTCTCGATGACCTGAGCCAAGACGTCTTTACTCTGCTGAAAAATGCTATTTGTAAGGTTACTCTCCAGCACTGCCTGGGCAAGCTCCTTCGCCGTCTCATCGTCTATCGCTGTGCCATCGGGGTTGGTGTACTTGATCTTTATGTGCCGCTCGGTCCGTGTGCGGTATTGCGCCCCTACCAAATTCTGCTGTCGCTGGTACGCCTCCATCGCCTCGCTCAGCCTATGCAACATGTACCGCCGCTGGTTTTCCTCAATACGTATCACACCAACAAACTGACTCTCCATTTCAGGGGTCAACTTTAGTTTGTCTGTCTCCGCCTTCATCGCCCCGAGAGTTTGAGAGGCGGCCTGCGCTGAGGCATTGATTTGGTTTGTCAGCTCCTCCACATCTTGCCGCATGGAGTCACTCTTCACCACATCAACATTACTCAGGATCGCCGAATGCTTGGCGGCAATCTCCTGCGTCAGCGTCATGATGCGGTCGATGGCTCCATCTATGTCGCCCACTAACTTGTAGAACTCCTGCAACGCCTGCGCCGCTTCCACGCTCTGCTCCGACGGGGGCTCGGTGACGGTGACCTTCGCAAAGCCCAACGCGTCCGATCCTGGCACCGGCACGCCGCCAAGCAAGCTAAAGCCACACACCGCCTGAAACTGAGCGAGGCGGTTCATCGATGCGTGACGATCAAGAGGGGCTTGGAGGCCTTGAGTAAAAAGGTCACGGGTGATATGCGTAGCAAATAAAGCACTAAGGCGTTGTAGGGGCAGCAGCGTCCCCAGCTCCCTCTCTGCCTGAACTGGATGATGTGCGTGTGTATTTTCACCAGCCCACTTGAATACACCAGAGCAAAATTAAAAAGCAAGGAAAAGCGTGTGTGTGTGTGTGTGTGTGTGTGAAAGGATGCACACACGAGATTTAAATATCCAAACTGGAAAGCAGGAGGACCCTACCTTTCGTTCTTACTCGGCAAAATTGCCTGTAATCAATAAAGGAGGCAAACACGAAAAACTAGAACGTCATAAACGAAGAATCAGCCCTCCCTTCTGGTTCATCTCCTCCCGAAGAAGGACCCTTTCTTGCATGAGTTGGTTACTGACATCTCGCAATACACTTCCCATTTCATCACAACAGAGTGGCTGAATCTGCGTGGGGAAGATCCGCAGCTGCTCCCCCATTACCTCCTGAACTGTATGACTCGCTTCAAGAGATCCCGCAACACGCAGCAACTTCGCCTGACGCATAAGCAGCTTGAACTTGATGGTGTGCAACCAGAGCCATTCTTTTCTTAAAACCAAATCTTCTTCTGTCCCCTGGGGCAACACAACGTTCCGCCACCCCAAAAGGCGCTGCAAAACATCAAATGCACGCGCACACCATCGAGCAACTTGTATTTGACGCTGCTGAAGGATGTTTGCATTGTACCCACTCGCCGATGAAGCATCAAACGAGGAGGTGGAAGAAGGTTTTATCAGTAGAAGAGTGTGTGCTGCATTGGCTGCGGCCACCACCGCCTGGCGATGCAAAGCATACCACACATGTAGAAGTACATGGGAACGAGGAAAAAGCGCTCGTTCATGTGCTAGTAAGGAATTATTGTATAACTCGTTCTCTTCAAAATCAACGGTGGTACTTCTTTGCAAGTGGAGAAGAAGGTTCAGATATCGATTCGCCGGTGCGATATCTTGTCCTTCCTGCGACGCTGCGTCACGGAAAAAATATATGATCTCGTCTTCAATATCATCCGTTTCCGCGCCTTCCATGCGATCCTCCATGGAGGGCGGTGGCCGCAGTGCGTGACGATACGGGTACAGAATTCCTTTCTGGGCCAACGCCAGGGCACGGTGATAGCAATCCATGGCATCTTGGGGATGCAGCAGAGGCGCCTGGAGCACCTCCCCACCCGCTTCTCGCATTTGTTCCGCCGGCTTAAGATAGGAACCATACAAAATAGAAGCAAGTCGGTCTGCGGTAAATTCATCATGTATGCTCTGCCACACCACCGCTATTCGTTCAATGGTAAATAGAATACGGCATAATTTCTTTGATGCATAAAGGTTGCCCTTAGCAGGTGGCCGGCGCGGCATCGAGGATGCCTTCCAGTCACCTGAGCAGAGAATTAACGTCATGGCTGTTGGAATTAGCGCAGTGAACTGTGGGGAACCCACAGCTACGTGGTGAATACATTGTTGCAGAGACTGCGGTGACCAGTGAACAGAAGCCAACTCCGTATTAAGAGGCCCTTTTTTAATCAAAAAAAATGGGGCCATCGACCCATCGTTAGAACCACTGTCAACAAGGCTAGTGCCAAACTCGCCTGCTACGTCGCTGCCGTCCTCGTGTGTCTGCCGTTTTGCGTCACACAGCCGCTGAAGTGCCTGTCGCGTTAACAGGCGAGCAAGCCCATTGCGAAGCAGAACCCTGAACTCCTTCGACAACTGTCCCCCCAGTGGGGCGTAGAAACGAAGAGATGGACCCATCACACGCTCCAATTCCGTCACACCATCAAGCGTCACATCATCGGTCTCCAACGCTCCCAGCGGCTCCCGCCCATGGAGCAGCGACGCCTCAACCGTCGATAATATAGGGGGCGGCCATGCCACAAATGTTTTTGCGTTGCGAACAACAAACTCAACAGTGGGAAGATGCTCACGGAAAGGCCCCACCGCGCCATCGTTCAGGAGAACCTCTGCCGCGGCACTTACCCGCAGAAGTACCGCCATTCTTCTGGCCTCCTCGGCGTGGCCCACATAGTAGGAAGACATGAAAAAAGAAAAAGAGAAAACAAACGCCCACCCGGAAAGAGTAAAGGAAGAACCAGGAGGCATGGCGGAAGAGCACACAGAGAGTGATAAACATAAATCCCCACATCTCTCTGTGGGGACGCTCCCCTCGCTGCAGCCAGCCGTCCCAAAAGCAATTAGCCGCCCACATGTATGTGATGGCGGCATTCTTTCGTTCTTGTTTTTTTTTGTCGCTTCCGTACCTATTCTGCATGTCGCTCTTCTGCATTTGCCACAGGGGCTGTGAAAAATGTGTAAGATTGAGATGCAGGCGCTCCGCATAGTTTATTCCCCCGTATAAACCCTTGGAGCAGCTTCAGGCCACAGCCGCGACCATCGCAGGTAATGATAGATGATGTCTTTGAAACAAATAGTTGAGAACACCCAAATACACACAATAGA
>NW_021705829.1:40606-51948 GCF_003719475.1 Trypanosoma rangeli
CTCACGCACAGCTGTGGTTGGGAGCGGGCCGTATTTCTGCACTACTTCGTCGAATGCACAGCCGCGACTCGATCCATTGGCGGCAATACACCCAACGGCGCAATACATCGTCGCAAGAAGAAGCAGCTGCTGCAGCGAAATAACGGTGTGAAGTGGCACTGCCGGCACCGTTTTTGCCCGCAATTCCATCGTAGAAACAGTTGTGTATTTTAGATTCTGTGGGTGTGACGTCCCTTGATGTGCCGCAAGAAGAAAAGAGAAAAATAAAAATCAGTGGATACAACTCAATAACAATACCTCAGAAGAAACACGCCGCCACACAAGTGCCTTCACCAAAAAACACTGGGTTTGTCACAAGTTTCCTGCAACACAGGAGAGTTTCTTCCTGGGACGGTGCAGTGAAGAAGAAATAATTGTGATCCAAGGGCGAGCTGAAAATATAGTCGCCATGAGACCGCAAGACGCCACAAACAAAAAGACACACCGAGTGCACCGCTTCCCGAAGAAGTACCGCCATTCTTCTGGCCTCCTCGGCGTGGCCCACATAGTAGGAAGACATGAAAAAAGAAAAAGAGAAAACAAACGCCCACCCGGAAAGAGTAAAGGAAGAACCAGGAGGCATGGCGGAAGAGCACACAGAGAGTGATAAACATAAATCCCCACATCTCTCTGTGGGGACGCTCCCCTCGCTGCAGCCAGCCGTCCCAAAAGCAATTAGCCGCCCACATGTATGTGATGGCGGCATTCTTTCGTTCTTGTTTTTTTTTGTCGCTTCCGTACCTATTCTGCATGTCGCTCTTCTGCATTTGCCACAGGGGCTGTGAAAAATGTGTAAGATTGAGATGCAGGCGCTCCGCATAGTTTATTCCCCCGTATAAACCCTTGGAGCAGCTTCAGGCCACAGCCGCGACCATCGCAGGTAATGATAGATGATGTCTTTGAAACAAATAGTTGAGAACACCCAAATACACACAATAGAGGTGACCGCTACCCTTTCCCAACGAGGGAAGGATTCGATGGGGAATAATAACAAAAAGAGAGAGAGAGAGAAAGAGAAAGAGATAAAAACAAAAGGCGGGGACAAAAACAAAAACAAAAAACAAATAACTGCCAGAAATAATGCAGAGCAAACAGATTCATATCTCTAGTGCTCAGTCCTCGGCCAGCGCTAACAGTGAGGGCCAGCAAACGTGCAAGTGTAGGAGCAGTGCCGCCGGTGGCTCCCCTTTGCCCTCACACGATGGTGCAGCACCCGCAGGCTGCCTTCTCGCCGCAACACTGTTGCTTAAGGCCAAGCCTTGCAGCAATTCTCGAACCCTCCACGGCATGACGCTGTGTCTCCTCCAAGCTACTACAGAAGTTGCTGATGCGTCACCACAATGCGCTGCAGTTCCCACAGGAGGGCATGCAATGCATTCGTGTCTTCCTGCAGCCTCTTGACAGCAGCTTCTCCCGGCTCGCCATCGTGGGCGGAATGAAATGAAAATCATCAGCCGTTTTTGACCACAACGAGGACGTCTCCGCCTCGCCGCGCCCACCGAAGAAAGAGGTGCGTTTACAAGAGCCCCGTATGCATTCTTCTTTCTGCGGCACAGACTTACAAAGCCAGTAATGTTGTTGCCACACAATGGAAAGCTGCCATGAGAGAAGTGAGTGTTGATTTATTTGAATGCCCAGCATGCTCTTCCGTGAGGCGACGAAGGCGGCACATGTGACGGGAATTTCCATTTGCATATCTGCCGTCAATGGACCAAAAAGAGGCGGAAGGAACGCATCATGTCTCCAGCGCCGCAGCAAACTCCGTTTCAAATTCACGGGACAGTCTCGACTGCAGCAGATTGCCTTCACCATCCCACCCATGACACGCGGCGCCGCACTCTTCCTGCGACACTCGCGCAGTGCACCCGCCGGCGTATCTCGCCCGCGTTGCCGACGAGATCCCTGTGGGGGGTCACTCCCCGCCGCCTCCCCACGCTGCCACTGCTGCTGTCCGCGCGCGAAAGCTTCGTCGCCCAGGAGTTGCTCTCTGTCTCACTCCTCAGTGCCATGAAATAGGAGGAAGGCACGCTGCTCTCCTCACTCCACGCTCCCCTAGCGAACAGGAACGCATCCTCCTTCCCAGAACGCAGTGTCTCTAGCCCCGGCAGGGGACCCATCCACCGCCACCCCCTCCCCACGACTCACTTTCACTGGTTGCAGATAACGCGGAGATTGGGGTCCGCACAGGAAACGAGCACCCAGACATGGCAGCAAAGAAGAGACCTAAAGAACGAAACAACAACAGCAAGAAGTAAAAAAGCAGCAGCAACAAAAAGTAAAATTTCAGCCCGTTTAACTAGTTTTTCAATAAATTCGTTGCGCAGATGGCGCCCCACACACATAACGTACACACACACACACAGAGGGAGAGACACATAATATACCTACAGTCATACCTGCTTGTATACTTCCCCAGCGGGGACGGCGCCTGCTGCTGTTCTGCCGCTCCTCCTTTCCTTCCTCCTTTTTTTTTTGGGCGCTATTTTAGCACCGCAACTTCGTTATTTCTCGTTAACCGAAGAAGTGTGACACGCACGCACGCACGCACAGGGCGAGAACCAGCGATAGGCAGGCGCACTGGTTAAGCCACCGTTCGCCCCCTTCGCTTCGCTGCCCAACGATCCATGCCCCCCGTACTCTCTTCTGCTGCATGCACATTTCCGATGAGTCTCTCGCTGCATTTTCCATCCTCACCCCTCCATCTCCTCCTCTCTGATGCGTTGGGTGGGACCAAAATACGGACCCTCCCACCGTTTTCAATATGCCATCATTTCTTCTCCAGCTTCTCTCCCCAACCAATTTTTATTCCTGTGCTTTGTTGTCATGTGTGCCTCTTCTTCGTTCGGCTGCGCCGCGAAAAAAAAAAAAAACGTCATCTCACGCCCTCGCGGAGTCACCCGCATGGCCGATGCTTAGAACTGATCCGCAATGTTTGCGGGCAGCTCCTCAATCTGCGTGGCGTAGAACTGCTCAATGTCCCGCAGCAGCCGAAGCTCGTCATGCTTCACAAAACTAATCGCTAGGCCTTTGCGGCCCATGCGCCCCGTGCGGCCAATGCGGTGGATGTACTGCTCGCGGGAAAAAGGCAGATCGTAGTTCAGCACAAGTGACACCTGCTCCACGTCAATGCCGCGAGACCACAAGTCGGTTGAGATAAGCACCCGGCTTTTGCCCTCACGGAAGTTTCGCACAATCTCATCTCGCTCTGCCTGCGGCATGTCGCCATGCATGCAACTCACAGAAAACTTCTCCTTTGTCATTTTCTTCGCCAACTGTTCAACCTTCTTGCGGGTGTTGCAAAAGATGACGGCATGGGCGATGGTGAGAGTGTCGTAGAGATCGCAAAGGGTCTCAAACTTGTTTTTTTCCTCATCCACCGACACAAAGTACTGCATGATGGAGTCCACCGTAATTTCGTCACGCTTAACGAGAATACGCACTGGCTCCGTCATGAACTTTTCAGTCATGTCAAGCACATCTACCGGAAGCGTTGCAGAGACGAGCACCACCTGCAGTGGTGGAATCATGCGGTAGATGTCGTGAATCTGCGCCTTGAACCCCTTGCCAAGCATCTCATCCGCCTCGTCCAGCACAAGTGTCTTGAGGTGATTCACGCGCAAGTGACGCCGCTTGATCATGTCAAACACACGCCCCGGGGTGCCAGAGACAATCTGCACCCCGCTTTCCAGCCTGCGTATGTCATCATCCATGCTCTTCCCTCCAATAGAGGCGTACGCGGCGAGACCCATGTGGTGACCAATGTTGTTGCAAAGATCCTGCGTCTGCAGCGCCAGTTCTCGCGTGGGGCTGAGCACCAGCCCTTGCGTTTCTCGCAGCGTTGATTGGCACACCTGCAGGAGACAAATACAAAAGGCTGATGTCTTACCGGAGCCGGAGGAGGCCTGCGCCACAAGGTCACGGGACTGGGTGAACGGCACAATAAACCGTTTCTGGATGGCGGTGGGTTTCTTGTACCCGTACCCATACATGCCGCGCAGCAACTCCTCCTTTAGTCCCATTGCCTCAAAGGTTGGAATGGCTAAGACATTTGCTTGGATGTCAGTTTCCTCCCGCTCCACTATGCGCTCTACCTCGCCCATTGCTGCTCCTCTCCTCTTCCACGTGCTTATCGATGTCCTCTTTCCCTCCCTCTTTCCACACACGGGTGGTGGTACACACGGCCCTCGCTAGTTTTTCGCTTGGTAAAAAAAACAGAGTAAGGGCAAAATTGAAAACAGTGGCAGCAGAAGATAGGGATAGAGAGAGCAAAGAGGAGGCAAACAATTAAAGAGCATAACAGTTCATTCACCATTCGCGTTTGTTTGTTCTTCCCCACCTCCCAGTTTCCTTCCGGTTTTACTCAGTAGCCACAAAGGCAATTCTGAGGGTTGTGAGGCGAGAGGGATGTGCACCCAAAAAACAGGAGAAACTAAGTGGGGGGGGGGGAGGGGGAGAACTGACACGCCACGAGCGGAGATCCGGCCCGCATCCTCGACAACATCTTCTGCACAACCGCCATGAGGGTGCGTCCACCATGGTGAAGGAAGAAGACATGCGTGCTAGCACGCAACACTAGGCGGTGCTGGTCTCTGTTTTGGCCCGATGTAGTAACTCACGAAGTTCCGCGATCACCGCTGCGCTTCTTCCGCAGGCAAGCTCAAGCACATCTATTTTGCCCTGGAGTACCACTACGGCCGCCTGATGCTCCTCCGCCAAAACCTTCTTTAGCATCCGCTCCTCTTCTCGGTGCTGCTCCACCAGCATGCCCCGAAGCATCGCTTCGCGGTCACGCTCACTCTCCGCGACGACGAGTTTCTTGCGCGCCTCCTCCAGCACCAACGTCCACTCCTTCAGCTCACCTAGAAACCCCTCCTTTTCCATATGCAGTCTCCCTTCAAGGAAGGCAATACGCTCACAAAAAGCACGCTCCGCGGAGTTCAACGCCTCCTCCTTCTCCCGTAACTCTTTCTGCAGACTCTCCACGCATGAAAGCTGTGCCATGTTCCTCTCCCCAAGCACCCGGTTCATCTCTTCTAGGCTCTTAATTCGTTCAGCATAAAGATTCACTTCGTCACGCACCGCATCACGCCGTTCCTGCATGTGACGCACTTCTTTTGCATGGCGTTTTGCCTCCAGCCGCGTACGCTGCAACGCCTTCACGAGCGTTGCGCAACGCTCTTGGCACGCCGCAACTGCGATCTCGCATGCAGAGCGCTCGGCTTTCAGTGTATTGATCCTTGCGGCTGCCTGCCGTCGCGCTTCCCGTTCGCGCTCAGCGCACTTCCGCCACTCCGCCTTAAACGCCTCGTGCTCCACCTGCAGTGCACGGAAGGCATCATGCACGCTGTCGCTCTTCTCCTTCTCACCATTGTCCCTCGTCATGGTATTACTACCACCGCTGCAGTCTAGTCCCAACTGCTGCTCCCGCTGGTCTGATTGCCGCTTCCGCCGAAGAAGGGCTTTTGCGCGGGAAAAGTCAGCTCGCACCTTCTGCAACTTCCCACGCAGCACCGCCGCCTCATACCTCACCTCCTGCAGCTGCTTGTCATGACGGACAAGACATCTAAACACCAATGCCAACAAACGCTCCACATCCGCGCCTCGCTCCACCATCAAGTCCAACCGGCTACACGCCGCCTCCACAAGCAACTCCTTCTCTGCACGCTCGTGGTGCAGGCACCTCTGAAACAACAGCAGGCGCCTGTTGACGCACGTTACTTGTTCCCTCCACTCCTCCACAACACGTTCCTGCTGAGAGCGTTCCAACTGCGCCTGTTTTTCCATCAGCTCCATTCTCTCGCTCTGCGCACTCTCAGCCGCTCTGTGGGACTCGCAGAGCCGCTGCTTCTCAACCATAGTCTCCTTTGTACACCGTAGGAGGCGTGCCAAGGTGACGTAGGCACCGTTACAGGCATCCGCAACGGCGTCACGGGCGTGCTGTTCTGCCCAAAACAAGGTGCGGCACACCAGCAACCTTAAATGCGTCTCAGCACCAACTAAATATTCCTGTCGCGCCCGCAACTCGGCGCACTCCGTGTACAGGTTGATACAGGCACCGATGACAGCCTCAACGGGGTAGTCCAGCTCAGAGGACATATTCAAAATCTCACGGGCACGCCAAACGGCACTGCGAATGGCGGCACCTTCCCTTTGCTGGGCGTCAATAAGCACCTGCTTCTCCCGTAGCTCGGTCTGCAGCGTCGCAACCAAAAGCTTCAATGTGCGCCGGTCAGTCTCGCGTTCCTCCTCACCCATGAGCACCTCCCCCAGCTGCTTCTGCAGGCGTCTGTTGTCACGGTAGAGCTCAAAAATGTCTTCATCCTTTTGACCAATTACCGCGTAGTAGTTTTTCACCACCTGGCTAATATCATCCATCGACTAAAACATAAATATCAGTACCGGCGACGGTGATGCAAAGAGTTGCCTCCCCAACGGGAATTTAAAAAACGACAACGACAAGCAACGGAATGTAAAAGAAGAGCATCCGTCATTTACAGAAATGCAGCAAATAAATAAAGCAAAACAACAATAATAATACTACTACACGCACATACTCTCTCTTCCTATGTGTGTGTATAGATGTAACGATATAAATAAAAGCAAGCAGGCCCACTAACGGATGGTGAGACTTCATAGAGAAGAATACTCGGGGATGGGTGCCGTGCAAGTACGTATGCCTAATATAATATAATATATATATATCTTATCCCTCGAGACAGCATTTTTACCACCGCGACACCGGAGAGCCTCGCCTGTCCCACCAGCCATCTTGGCCCTGTTCACTGTACTACACGTGGGCCCATCGCAGCACGTGATTTGGAGCCAACCCACAAAACGGACACCACCTCTCGACCATTCACCCGCACATTCCACATCGTGAGAGAAGAGACATGTGGCATACCCTCGGGAGTCAATGCACCCGGAGAGCCAAACAAAATCAATGAAGAAAAAAAAAAAGGGTGCCAAGAAGCCCAAAACATGAACGTTGCCGTCCAGCAATAGACCGACGACACTGCCGTTAGAAAGCAGTAACACCAGAACCGTTCTTCCCAAAGCCTCGGTTGGGACAGCAAAGACGACGTCGCTCCCGCCGCCGCCCCCGCTGTCGGTGGTGTCACAGACAAACGAACACACCGGGCACAGCTCCATGATGCCGGTGTGGGGTAAATCGATTGTGTAAAGCTGCCGGCGTCTCCAGGTGGAGGCGTGAAAAAGCATCTCAACCCCCGTGTTTGCCCACAACACAATATCACCACACACGCAAGCACCGATGCGACGCCAGTGTACTGTTGATTGTCGCCTGCATCCTCCACGCCCACCGGAGAGTCCAGCAACGGCAAGCTGGAATGCAAGATCACCTCCCGGTCATCAAGGGAGTAAAGGAAGAAGCGCCGCCCCCGCTGCGCAAACACAATGAACGACGCGCCTTCTTCCTCCTCCGACGGAGTCCAGTTACACGCTGCAACACCATCGTCGGCTTCTTGCAGTGTCATGGACTCCTCCCCAGACTCCGTGCAGGTCGCTCGACCCAAAAACCACAGACACACGAGGCGCCGTTACAACCAACACCACCAGCGCAGACGCGCGGGATAGGCGACGACGGAGCAAAATATTCGAAGCCACGGGCCTCCACCCCACCATTGCATCGATGCAACACAACACATCCACGTGAAGGGTCTCGCAGCAACCAGCACAACGAGGAATCATCACACCGCTCCAACGCCTGGTCCAGGGACGGTGCTCGTCGCCTTTCACCACCTTTAGCAACTGTCGTGCCGTGCCGTATCGCCGACCATCTGACCAGAAGCACCTCGACGCCATCACGCCGCGCATTCATGAAAGTATGGGGATACAAAACAAGTTGTGGGGGCACATCCACATCCAGCTGGGACATCTCATGCGGAAGGTAAGGCCAATCACAACATTTTCATCGAGGATAAAGGAATTCATTCTCATCTTCAATTCACATTCATTCACTCTATTGGCAGCTGGCTCGGACTTTTCGGGTAATGGACTCAATGAACACGATGCACTGCCGCCGGCTACCATGAACGTTGTCTTCATGGCGTTCTTGCGAGACTCAAGGGCATCGTCATCCTGGGGCACACGGCTTTGGCCTCCACGAAACCAGCAACATGGAAAAACTTGTGGGAAACTGTGCTCGTAAAATTCTCGAGAGGTGCTGCTGGGTGGTTAGCGGTGCGCGGACTCTTTCCCGCCGAAAGGGAACATACCTCAACACACTCTCAGAATACATCATAATGCGGCATGGACTCCATAGCCACTTCCACCACAAACATCAATGAAGGTGTTACCTCACGCACATTCCTCGCCGCAAACGGCACACAACAATGGAAGCCCTAGCGCCCCTCTCCCAGAAACTGTTTCTTGCAATCATTCACCCCCACCCAATTCATTGCCTCCCACGCAGTGCGTTCGCCTCTGCAGGTCCGTCTCGAGGCATTTAAACGCCACCTGTGTGACAATTCCATCGGTGCATGCGTCCACACACACCTGCAGTTGCTTCTCAACAAATTGAGAAAATCCCTCTTGTCTCTGAAGACCGAGACGACGCCTCACCTGTGCAAACGTGTCCGTGACTGACACCTCCTTGATGACAATGGCAGGAGGCGCCAAGGCACGCAGAGTCACTTCCAGTGGCGGAATGATGCCATACTGCGTGCAAGGGTGGGTGGCTAGAAGGGTGTGCAGCAAATTTGCCTCAGCACGGTCGAGTGCTACACGTGGAAACGTTATCGTGCGTGCCGCGCCTCCATCCGTCGCTGTCCCAACGTACCCAAATGTGGTGCTTCCCTCAGAGAAGCCCGCATTCCCGTCAACGTACGTTAGGACAAATGGTACGCGTTGACTTCCTTGACTTTTATGGCCATTGCGCGTCCGCCGATCTACGCCACCACAATTATCGCTCTTGTCCTCGGCATCGCAAAGGACAAGACAACACCGAAGCTCCACTGCAGCATTGAAAGGAGTAGCAAACGACCCTCACGTCCACATCCGTCGGCTCCTCCAGAGAACCGCCTTTCCCTCCTTCCAGGTCCAGTCGCACATGGGGCGAGCAGACCCCCTAGATGCGACAAAACGCCCTTTCCCTGAGCCACCATTGCCGCCTGACGAGTTAGCCGTTCGTGAGCCGCCCCGCTTAAAGATCTGGACCGAAAAAAAAAGAAAGTTTCTTCTTCCACCACAACCGCCAGAAAAGCTCCTCCTTCTCCAGATGTGCTACGAGCAGGTGTGTCTCGCAAGCATTCCAAAAGAAAGGCAGGCGCTGCCGTTCCAGCGCTAAGATGGCCACCTTGCGCCCCTGAGCAGCCTCCAAGAGTTCGGCTCGCAGGCATGCAAAGCGCGTCGGAATCCACAGAAATGTCACGCATGGAACGAGTGTGCTGCATCCACACCGGGCAATATGCGGATGCGTGCGTCCAAAAACAGCAGGCTGCGTCTCCCCCGCAGCCTTCTCGAAACGACGCTCTGCAACATGGAGAGTGAAAAATGAACAAAAAGAAAACTAAAACACAGAGGGTGAGTGCTAACAAACAAACAACAAAGAAGAAACTATTCTACAGGGCGTGAGGAAGTGATGAGGCGGCAGTAAGACGGAGGAAGCCAAACACACCGGGATGAGTCACAACCAAATGTGGCCCATTTATGTGTGCAGGTACATTTATCTCCTTCCAAGCAGCAATTGGCTGCCTCAATACACACCTCACCAATCACAGCTCCCACAAAAGCAGCACCCACAAAGAAGAGACCAAGTCTCTGTCTCCAAGTCTCTGTCCAAACGCATCGAACACCTCAAGGCCCACCGTAAAAAAGCAATAACAACTGCAAAACACAGCAATGGTGTGCCATGTCTAATAATAAAAATAATAAAAACATAAAAACGGAGGATTAATCCTCATCCCCAACTATGTCGTTGCCCAACTGACGAACCGCCTCAATATCTTCCAGGCGTTCCTGCACGTCGTCAGTCAATCCCTCGTTAGCCCGACAAAGACCGTCTGCACTCTTTCGCCCATTGCGACTCTGTTGACACAACTGCTGCTGCGTTGGAGACTGCTGTCGGACTGCGTGAGACTTTCGAAGATGTGGCACAGGGGCGGCGCCATACGCTTGCGGCAAATGTTTCCTCGAAGGCCGCTCACTGTGCACAGGCCCCCTCCCCTCCCCTCGTGCCAGCCGGGCTTCAAATCGATCTAGCGCCTCTGAAGTCGATACAAAGTCATCTGCGTCATCCTGCAGGTAGGTGCCCTGCAACATCGGATCCACCTCCGTCGCCATGACCACCTTCGGAGGCATTCACCGGTGTCTGCGTGTGTGCCCTCAACCCAAAACCAGCCGCGTGTGGTTTCTTACCTCTCCCGGCAACCCTCTCTCTCCTCTTCGCAATGGAAACGCAACAACTGCAACTGCACAGAAAAACCAAAAAAAAAAAAGAATCACAGCTATGAATTCATTGCACCGGAGCGCGCCGCCGTGTGGTCCCGGAAAAAACACAAAAAAAAACACCATGCGGAATACGGAACAAATGGCCCCGCAAGGCTTCAAAAACAACTCAGCACGTCTTGATGCGCGCAGCAGTAGAGTCTCAACGCCGCGTCCGTGTATTATCCTAAGGGTGTTTCTGTTGGGAAAATCAAGCCACCCCGACCCAACGTGCTGGTAAACAAAAAAAGTTGGCTATTTAGTTAAAAATAAAAATAAAAATAAAAAAGCGTAATGTATACATATACATGTATTGTATACATTATATACCCTGCTTTGTTTCACTCCCTCCTCTAATGCTGCGCATGCACTACAGGCCAGCTCCATCTCATTGCTAAGAAAAACAAAAACAAATAAAAAGACACAAAAACAAATAAAAAAACATCTGTGCACTAAATGCCTTCAAAAGCCAGCGAAGGCGACGGTGAGCCACCCCGTCATCAGCGTCACGCCGCCAACTGGCGTCAGCGGCCCCACGGTCTTGCCCGGAGCACCCAAGCCCATGGCGTAGATGGAGCCAGCGAAGAGAGTGGTGCCCAGAAGCAGAAGGTAGAAGGCGCGGTTGAGGCGTCTGGCAGCGGAGCTGTCGGGGTCAATGGACTTCATGGCGGCAAATAACGCCATCATCGCGACGGCATGCACAAGATTAAACTGCACCGCCAGACCCCACGCATGCTTCATCTCGGGAGTCATGTTCGGGCCCAGCGCGTGCTCGCCGAAGCCACCGGCTGCAACGGCAATGAACGCCACGACGCCGATGATGATCATGGTTGTGTCCTTTACCTTCGCCATGCTGCGCT
>NW_021705829.1:51973-56648 GCF_003719475.1 Trypanosoma rangeli
AAAAACAAATAAAAAGACACAAAAACAAATAAAAAGACACAAAAACAAATAAAAAGACACAAAAACAAATAAAAAAACATCTGTGCACTAAATGCCTTCAAAAGCCAGCGAAGGCGACGGTGAGCCACCCCGTCATCAGCGTCACGCCGCCAACTGGCGTCAGCGGCCCCACGGTCTTGCCCGGAGCACCCAAGCCCATGGCGTAGATGGAGCCAGCGAAGAGAGTGGTGCCCAGAAGCAGAAGGTAGAAGGCGCGGTTGAGGCGTCTGGCAGCGGAGCTGTCGGGGTCAATGGACTTCATGGCGGCAAATAACGCCATCATCGCGACGGCATGCACAAGATTAAACTGCACCGCCAGACCCCACGCATGCTTCATCTCGGGAGTCATGTTCGGGCCCAGCGCGTGCTCGCCGAAGCCACCGGCTGCAACGGCAATGAACGCCACGACGCCGATGATGATCATGGTTGTGTCCTTTACCTTCGCCATGCTGCGCTCCTTGCCTTGGATGTTTTCCTTAACAAATTACGATTCCTTTTTTTTGCTTTCTCGGTTGTCGCTGTCTTCCCTTTTTTTTTCACCTTATCATGCAAAGCGCGTGGAAGTGAGGAAATGAAAACAACAAGAGAGAAAAAAAAAAGAACGTGAGACTCAAGAGTTACGCAAATTTCATGGATGAACCAGAGATTCTCGAAAGGAACTGTTGATGGTAGAAACAAGCATGTATACGCCACTATCTTTTTCTCACTTCCATTTTTTCTGCACGCTGCCGATTGGCTCGGGCATTATTTTCTCTGCAAACATTTGCTGTAGAGGTCGATAAACTGAGCAAAAGTCACCCCATCATTTCTTTCGGATGCCGCTTGAATCCGTGACAGTTCGAAAAAAAGTCGGGGCTCAAGTGCCGTGGCGTTCGTCTCGCCAGCACTGAGGCAAAGGAGCTCATGTAGCGCTCGTAATACGGTTTTGGGAGCAAGTGTGCGTGTAAACGGTGCCTCTAGCGCCCACTCGTAGAGGTGGGCATCGCATGCGTCGTCCTCCGCATGGGCATCGGCGTCAAACGAGACCTGCAGCTTCCGTGCAAGAAGATCCCCCCACCATATGCTCAAGTCAAGCAGCGTCTGCTCATCCAGCTCCAAAGACGCGTTCACATTCACGTAGTCGCGCTGGGTCTGAAGCGTCTGCCTTGCTGCTGGCGAGGTCTCCACTACGCTGTACAGATGCCGCCGTTTTGAATCATCTATCCAAGGTGTGTGGAGCTCCGCGTAACATGCTCGTGCGTCTCGTGGGGACGTATGTGGAGCAACCCTGCCACGCAGACAAATGCCTCTCCGGCTAGTAACACGGACGGGAGACGTGTTTGCCGACAATGGGGTTCCCTTCAAAGGCGGCTGCCGCAAGCGGAGGTCACCGATGTCTTCGAAATGGAGCAACTTGCGGTGCGTTGGTGACTTGTACTCGATGGCACCGAATGGTACACGCATTGACAGGCCGCGGGTCTCCTCAAAGTTCGGCACCCTTCTCGGGGACGGAGCGTTCACCGTGGGGTGAAAAGTACACTCCGTCAGGTGCGCTTCCTCCTGACGGGCGTTAAGCTCGTCGCCAAGACAGCAAAGACGCTCCCTGCGACGTGCCTCCCATGATCGCTGCCGCGCGCAGAAGGCCCCAATTTGAATCGGGGAAATTACGGTCCTTGCCTTTTGCTCCTCACGCCGTGGGCCACTAGGAGACATCAATGACGTCTCTGCATCCGCGCCGTGCCGCTTCTGCCGTTTTTGTTGGAATGAGGAGGCCACAGTGGCCGTACAGCCTGAGGAATTGTTTGGCGGTGAGAACATCCCTCGGTTGATATTTGGCGTGAACGCCACTTCTTCCCCTAACCCAGACTCACGCTTCGCATCGACGCGGCGGGAAAGTCGACTAATCTGATCCGAAAGCTGCTGCGGTGAAAGCCGCAATGCAGGAGACTCACGTCGCGCGTACTCCTCACGCTGAGCTGGACGCTGCTGCCGCACTGCAACGTCATCCCGCACACGCCCCAGCAGCGGGGGGTAATCCATTGTGAGTCGCTGGGAGTTTATCGAGGCGTAGCGGTGCGTGGCCGCACCGTTGGAAGTTGCGCCCCGTTGCCTGCTCGCTTTCCTGCCGCTGCTCACCAGACCGGCACCACCCGCCGTGTCTCGCACGCGCAATATCCCTCGCGTGTCGGGCGGCATTTGCCGCGGCTGGCTGCACGTCCTCTCCACCTCCTTCCCCCTCGCCTGCCGCAGTTTCTTCTTCTCCAGCCGAGTTGAGCACCGTTGCTTCCACCGCATGCCATCATCGTGAACCGCATGCGGATGGTGCCCTCCCGTCACATTCTTCTCACTGAAAACGGAACAAAGCAACAGCTCCCTCGCTGGATCGTGCTGCACCCTGCGAATGCCAAGCTTCTCCATCCGGTGCGATGCCCACCAACTGAAGAGGCACCGAGCCGTTACGGAGTTCGTCGCGTCGTTCCAAACCCGGCGAAAACGTCGTCTCGCAACATCATCTAGCCACAGCAGCACGCTGGGGCGTCGTTGGGCACATGCCGAAGCTGCAACGGCGGCAAGGAGTGAAAGACCGTACGTGCCGGTGCCTCGGAGGGTGCCCACATGTGGAGGAGACACAGTGGGGTGTGACTCCGCAGTGGTGCCTCGCGTCAACAACAGGCGCTCAAGCAGAGAGGCGGCAGGCGCTGCAACGGAGGCAGAAGTCATGTCCCCACCTCCCCCAGGCTGAGTGCACAACGACAAGAAAAAAAGAGGAGCCATGGCAGAGTCGGGAAAATACAAAGAAAAAAAAATGGAACTGCAGTAGAGCCTACCGGCCTTTTGCAACGCTCCAACGCCTCAAACCGGCGCCCAACAAATAAAAAAACAACAACAATGAACGCAGTCAAAAAGTAAAGACCAAAATGACCTCCGCAGTGAAGGAAGCACGGCACTACAGAGCGCCATGCATGTCTCTTTTGTAAAGAAAACATACGTATATGCATACACACATATATATATACAAATTTCCATGTTTGGGAAAAACTGCATAGAAGGATCGCATCAAAACACCGCATGCCAGCAGTAACAATCGCTTTCGCGCCCTGAAAAATAAAATCAAAAATCAAAAAATAGCACAAAAACACTCTTGGCGAAAAAAAGGGTGTAGTGATTCGGCGAATGAACGAGGCGATTCACAAACACATACACACATGAGCCTCCGCCCTCCAAGGAGAAAAAACGAAGAAGGGAAAAAGTAATTATACATCTGGCAAAGCCCCCATCCCTTCATGCACCCTCCGCCCTCAAAGGGAGTGAGAAAAATGTACAACAGGAACCAGGGGGCCACTGCTTGGTTCAATGCTCCCAGCACTCCACCGCCCACCACACACACACAGACACAATACGACCAACACAACTCAAAAAGTTTATGCCGTGGTGGGCGAGGTTGCCGTGAACGCACGAGGTGGCAATCTTTGGGCCTTCGCACAACCGCTGAACCCCTAAACGTAGAGAGTTTAAGCAGCGGGAGGTTGTGCCGAGGAGGCAGACACAAAAACAGACAAATATGAAAGCACTGCAGCTCAAAGTGGTGGAATCGAAAACAAAAATGCAGTTAGACATATAAAGAAACAAGGGGATTTCGACCAAACGCCGACACATCCGGTTCACATCAGCAGTTTGTACACATCAGTTGCAAAAAACTCTACAAACACACAAAATAAAAAACAATAACAGCCACATTACCCACTACACCACACCACTTAAAGCTCCATTACGTCGGTTTTGCACCTCCCACCCTCCGCTCAAAAGAACATCATGGCTGCAACCCACAAAACAGCAGCAGGGAAAAGAATGAAAACACCACGTGCAGAAAACACACAACGGTCCTTGACAACCGGACACACCTCCGCGTACCTCGGGCAAACAATACGGCCACCAGAGAAGGTCTTTCTCGGCCTGATGGAGGTCCCCTCAGGACACGGGTACCACTCATCGTCACCAAGATAGCGGATATTCGCCGCCCCATCGGCGCAAGAAACTTCGACGCAGACATCGCCTGGGGAAGAGGAACCCACTGCAAGGGAGTCTCCCTTCACACACAATGAATTCGGGCCAACGCGGCTTCCGGGCATTGCCAATGAATTGCCGTCTGTGCATCCAGTGTCAGGATTCGGCTCCACCACGGGACAGAAGTCCATCGAGCGGAACGCACCGCCCATTCTAGGGTCTTTGAAGTACTGGTACTCAGGAGAAAGGTCCTCAGGTTGCATGAGCATGGCACAGGTCCCAAGGGCGCGACGGTCGGCGGTGCAAAAAAAATGCCCTCCACAGTGGGAGGGACACAGAACATATTCGGGTATGTGCTGACGCCGTCTTCGATGCACTTCCTCTCCAGCAGATCGCAGCCAGCATTCCTGCCCCAGCTCATCTCCTCCTCCAACCCCCAATTGATGCGATAAAACCCCATATCCTCAAGCGCCGCCAGCGTCAGTGCCGTGTAAATATAATTCCCCAATTTCCTGTTTCATCAGCTCGTCCCTGGCATTGCGCATGTTTCCAATGAGACTTCACAAAATTGAACTACCCGCGTCCTCCAGTTCCATGCCCGGGGCGGAACTGCAGTTGTAATGCTCCCGTGCCTTCTCCTTCGTCTTGGGAG
>NW_021705829.1:56673-58044 GCF_003719475.1 Trypanosoma rangeli
TCCTCCTCAACCCCCAATTAGCGCGATAAAACCCCATATCCTCAAGCGCCGCCAGCGTCAGTGCCGTGTAACTATATGCCCCAACTTTGTGATTCATCAGCTCGTCCCTGGCATTGCGCTGTTTCCAATGAGACTTCACCCACTTATCACTACCCGCGTCCTCCAGTTCCATGCCCGGGGCGGAACTGCAGTTGTAATGCTCCCGTGCCTTCTCCTTCGTCTTGGGAGAGCTCACCACCTCCACAAACGGTTTGCCGCGCACACCAGGAATCTGCGATGTCATGTTGAGTGATGACATCAGCTGGTAGTCAAATCCAAGAACATGCACAATTTCGTGCAGAACAATGCGCATGGGTTCATCCATGCTGGTGATGATAACAGGATCATAGTTCAACACACCGACAAACGGACGACCACTCTCGATTGTAGCGCAATACACTGCCCACGTCACCATCCCAACAGCGGGCCCAGCAGCAAAATAAACAACCGTGTCGGCGTTAGGAATGCCCCTCCTCTGATGGTAATGCGGCACCGTAAACTCACTGCACGGCTGATGAATAAATTTGGGCACAACCAAGTTGGAGATCAAGGATCTAACACGGAGACGTTCACTGTGCATTTTGACGGCTTCCGGTAGGGCGAAGGTCTCAAGGATCTGCCTCTTTTCCGCCGTTAAAACGCTACCACTCTTACAATGAGTGTGCCCACCTTGAAAGTCTGGGCGTAGCTCCCCTTCTTGAGTGCAGTACTTAGTTGGGTCATTCAGATCCTCCGTGGACACCGCGATGCGGATCGGCGCCCACTCCTGGCTCTCTCCTTCTGTAGCCACGGTGTACGCCTGCATCGCGCCCTGTCCCTTGCGCGGCAGCTCACGCACAACTGTGGTTGGGAGCGGGCCGTATTTCTGCACTACTTCGTCGATTGCACAGCCGCGACTCGATCCATTGGCGGCAATACACCCAACGGCGCAATACATCGTCGCAAGAAGAAGCAGCTGCTGCAGCGAAATAACGGTGTGAAGTGGCACTGCCGGCACCGTTTTTGCCCGCAATTCCATCGTAGAAACAGTTGTGTATTTTAGATTCTGTGGGTGTGACGTCCCTTGATGTGCCGCAAGAAGAAAAGAGAAAAATAAAAATCAGTGGATACAACTCAATAACAATACCTCAGAAGAAACACGCCGCCACACAAGTGCCTTCACCAAAAAACACTGGGTTTGTCACAAGTTTCCTGCAACACAGGAGAGTTTCTTCCTGGGACGGTGCAGTGAAGAAGAAATAATTGTGATCCAAGGGCGAGCTGAAAATATAGTCGCCATGAGACCGCAAGACGCCACAAACAAAAAGACACACCGAGTGCACCGCTTACCCG
>NW_021705834.1:0-8825 GCF_003719475.1 Trypanosoma rangeli
GTCAAAAAAAAAAAACTAATCTTCAATGGTGAACCTGCCTCCTGTTAACTTTGTTACTTCCTTTCTGTTTTTTTTTTTTTCCTTACCCCCCTTTCTCTCTCTGTCCCTTTCTCTCTCTCTCTCTCTCTGTGTGTGTCTGTATGGAGGTCCATACACATCCAAGCACCGGGGAAAGACGTGATAGATAGCGAGAGATAGAGGGAGAGGCACTGCTCAGTTTGTTGGCAACGACAAGCTGACAGCGTGACGCACGATAACATTTGCCCGCATCCCTTTTCCCGCTCAGCCAGTTCATTGCGTGCATCTCTATGTGAGAAGCGATGTTCTCGTGTGGTACGTATATATTTCTATCTACCAACGCTGAGACTGTTTCTATCATGACTCCGACACACAAACGTTTTTACTTGTACACCTGCACTGATGAGGTTGCCATGCGCTGCAGGAGAGATGGCCACGGTGGCTGTGCTCCGTAGAGTGACATCACACACAGAAACAAACACTGTAGCAACGGCAGCCGCAGCAATGTGTAACAAATACAAAATAAAACAAATAACAGTTTACTTTTCGTGGGTTCACCCTTTTGCGGTTATTCATCATCTATGATGCATCAATGCATGCATGAACATTCATACGTGTAATGAGATATATATGCGACGTAGAGAAGGAGAGAGAGGCCGAGAAAAAGGGGAAGAAGAAGATAAATATGTATGTGGCGAAAGCATCCTTGTGGCCTCTGCAGATGCACCGCCCCCTCGTCGAATATCATTTGGCCCGCCGTGTTACTCCTTCACAGCTCCCATAAACTCCGTCACGCAGAAACAGCTCATTCTACAGCTACACGACAAGTAGGGAAAGGCTAAAAGGGCGTGGAAGAAATCTCTACTGAGTAAAAAAGCTGCGATTAAATCGCTCGCCAAAGCGGTACCCTGTCACAACAGAATTGGCTGCAGGGTCCGTCAATGGGATAAACGTCCGCGCCGTCAAGACGACCCGCTCGGTCCTCAGCAATGTCACATGAATGGGTTGATTCTCCTTGTAGATATGCGTGCCCAACTCTACAACCTTTTTGTGGCTCCTGGGAAGGTGCACCGTGCCGCTCCGGCCAATCCCTGCCATGTGTATCGCCGTGGTAGAGGCGTCTGGCTGCACGGGTTCGGTACCATCCATTGTGTAGCAAATAATGCCACCCACGGGCGGTTCCTCAAAGAAGACCTCCATTTCTTTGCATTGAACGCATATAAACGGTGGGGGGATACCGCTGCCCGTGTCTCCTGTGGCCTCCTCTCGTGACCCTCGATTCCATGAAGTGGCTCGCGTGCAGTCGTAGACGGTGGCCGAGCTACGTGCTCTCTGGTGACCGTGTTGGTCCGTGTGGGGGTTAAGGAGCTCATCCGTGTACATGTCTTCCTTGAATGTCCAGGCGTACACAAAGGCCACATCGTCCCTTAACGGTATCGGTGCCCCCGTG
Organism: Trypanosoma rangeli; assembly: GCF_003719475.1. Lineage (NCBI taxonomy): Eukaryota > Euglenozoa > Kinetoplastea > Trypanosomatida > Trypanosomatidae > Trypanosoma > Trypanosoma rangeli. The sequence continues at coordinate 1,469 of NW_021705834.1, forward strand.
TACACAACCCCCTTATTACGTGAAAACTTAACCTTCTGCCTGGCCTCGCCAATGTACACAAGTTGATAAATAATTTGGGTGTTTGGCAAGCGTCTGGACTCGTCGAAGTACAGCTCTGCCTTCACCGCGCGGATTCGCACCACGGGAGCCGGTATATTTGGATCTAAGAAGGAATGGCCCGCCCTGTAGACGGTGAGGCAAGCCTCTGTTGTACCGCTCGTTAATGAGCCATCGTGTGCCGACACTGTGATTGCGCGCACCACCACCGACGTCCGCAAGCCCCCATCCTCCGCATCGAAGGGCGGAACAGAAAGGGTGAAAGGGCCCGTGTAGAGCAGCGATGGGTGTGAGCCATCCACACTATAGCGAATCTGATCCAGCGTGGTGCTGCCCTCGTTGAGGGCAATGGTGACAGGCGTGAAGGTCGTCACCTCCCCCCTCTCAGGGATAATGCGGGGTGGCAGCGGTCGTGCGTGGCCACCCCGCGGGGCAAACGATGGGCTCCCAGGCCCGCTACGCTCTATGTTGACGCTGATCTGTTGCGAGTCCTGCAGCTCCACACGTGGGGCAGCTCGCTCCTCACTCACGACCCCGAAGCTGAACTGGTGCACGGAACCCACAACCTGCAGTGAGGGATAGACGGCGTAGGCGTAGACCGTGTAGCTGCCAGGGTCTATAAATTCCAGCGGCTCGGTGTACAACATGAAGTGATCACCGTAGCACTCATCCGTGCCAAGGAGCCGCACAATGTTGTCAGCGCCGCCGCCGATGCCACTGTTTACCGCGGCACCAGGACCCGGCACGAATTTCACATCCAAAAGAATATCACACGGATGTTGCTGTAGGCACTGCAACTGTACCACCAACGGGGACTGGTGCACGCCAGGAGAAGGCACGCACGACAACTCAAGGATGTGATGGCGCGTGAAGCCGGGGTACATAAGATAATTCATAATCCCCTTGCGACGGCGGAGCTGGTACCAGTAGTAAATCAACACTGCCAGAATCAGCACCAGCAAGAGTGCGCAGATCGCAAGGATCGGCACCACCACAGTGGGCCCTATAGTAACCATGATTTTCTTTCTCTCCCTCAGCTTTTCGTTTGAACGGTTTCCTCTGTCTCCCCACTTTTTACTTGTGTCTATAAACACCGTGTTGCTGGAGTGGAAGCGTCCAGTTTGCACTGTGTGTGGGTGGAGGGGAGGGGGGGGGGGGGTATGTTTCTATGGAGCTGCGGACGTGTGGCTTTGCGTGGACACCGGTCCCCTTCCTGTTGCTGAAAGAAAATGGAAGAAACCTTCCGTGGCTGCCACCCACCCAACACGCACCCACGGACCCGCACAGAGAGAGACTAAAAGAAGGAAAGAAAGAAAGAGTGACGGAGAAACTGAGAGGGATGTGTCAACGCTGATGTGTCCCATACGTCTCACGGACCGCTCAGTTGGGTGACGCCTCCCTCAGTCCCATGTTGCTGTGGAGAGGGTGACAGTATCTGCAGGCATCGTGGCGGACGCGTCAGCTCGACACCGAAGCACCTGCGGAATAAAAGCAGCTGCAAATACAAAAGACACAACTACAACAACAAAAAGGTCAAAGAGGGAAAGAGCATAAATTTCTTTTCTTTTCCCGGTACTTCTCTCTCAGTGTGTGCGTATATATGCATGCAGCGCACCCACACAGACGCACCACCGCACGCATGTAAACCAATACACACACACAAAAAGAGACACAGACAGAAGCGTGTATACATTGATATGAATACATAAGCATATACATATATATATATATACATATAACTTCTTCTCGATGGCTCAGCGTGGTGGCGGGGTATCACTGACTAGCAACAATCGTCGCTTCCGCATAGCTAGCAGTCGCTCCTGCACCACCACCTTTTCAATGGCGTCTCTAACGCGTTGCGGAATGCTTAGCGTTGCTGCTACGTGTGACACACGGGTGCGTTCCGCCTCACTGTACTCTCCGTCATCTGCACAGGCGCACACGGCGTCGTACAGCAGCACACGGGCCAAGGCTGGGGGAACAATTGAGCCTGAAAGGAACGCCGTCATATTTTCTGACAGTTGGGATGAGCCGCCTCCGCTGCCGCACCGCGCGCCCGCACCCCCCGCGTTCGTCCCAGCGTGAGCCGCACCTGTTCGCAGCTGCACCGTCTCCACAAACTGCGTAAGCTCTAACTTGATCCGCAAATCCTCCTCCCCATTGAAGGGGACAAGGTGCTCAATGAGGCCAAGCACGTACTGCCGGTTCGGCTCCGGCCGCTCCCTCCCCGAGACGCAGAACAGGAGCGTCTTCACATACGCGTAGGGCAGGTTGCACACCCCAATGTGGGGGCTGTACTTGGACCCGTACAACGTGTCTACAAGGAAGATGCAGCCCACGACGGGCGCGTAGAGGCCGCAAAGTCTCCGCGTCAGACGCTGCATTGCAAAAAGAAAAAAAAAGACAAAATACACAAAAAAGGGGTAGAAAACAAAAAAACTGGAAGAGCCTAAACGTTCGGATTCGTCTGGTTCCTACACTCACAATGCAGCCTTGGCACTGAGATGGGCTCTGCCTGCGCCGAAGAAAAAGGGCGGTGGGGTGAAACCCAGCCACACGCTCCACACGCCACCTACGCCCACGCTTCCTCCTCCCCTCCCCACACCTCACGCACTGCACGCGTGCAGGCACCACACAGTAGAAAAGATGGAAGAAAGAAGGGAGAGAAAAACGCACTGTGACCGGGACGCACACAACACAAAAACGGCTCGTTTACCCCGCCACGCCTCCTCCCCGCCCGCAGGCCGCAAGAAACGGAATGGCAGGGGTTTTGCAATTAATGTGAACGACGGGGCGGACTTAGATTGCAATGTCGTCACCGCGAGTACAGCAGGAAAAAAAAAGAGAGAAAGAAAGAAAAAGAAAAAACAACAATAATAATCAAAAAAAGAAGAAAAAAGGGGGGAGATATTATTGCAGGTCCAATAAAAAGCGCAAAAAACACAAAAGCACGTACTATCAGCCCCGTCTTTATTTCGTCCTTCTTCTTTGAACACTCCACGCAACCAAAACAAAACAAAAAAAAACGGGAGGCGTTACAAAAATCAAGGCCACGACACATCACATGAACGCATGTGTGTATGCGTGGCGCCCCCACACTGATTTCTCGCCTTTCCTTCGCGTTGTCACTCCCAGCGAAGGAGCCGGGACACCAGAAGATTCTCCAAGAGGGAAGGAAGGAAGGGACAGTACGGGCAGATAGAAATTTTCAAAAAAAAAAAAATGACGGGGCTGTGCGAAGATGCAAGACAGATGACAAATCACCCGCCTCCAGCACTGAGATCCGCTCGTGACGCCCCACCGCCCGCTGGCACCACCCGCAGCTCCAAAAGATAAAAAAAAAAAAAACGTGTGCGCCAATAAGTTTTCTCGTGTGCACACTCAAAAGTGGCTGCTGCTGTCATTGCCCCTCAATTCTGCTCCTTTTTTTCTTCTTTTTTTGGTTCCCTCACTTTTTTTGTTCGTTTGTTTGTTTGATTTCCTTCACTTTTTTATTCTTCGGTCGCAACTGTTTGTCCTCTCGCTTCATGTCATTTTGACTCCCCCGGTGAGTCTGTGCGTTCCCGTCTGTCTTTTTACACCAACCGCCTAGTCTTTTTTTTCCCCCCTTCCTTCTTTCCCACCTCTCCCTCCCTTTTATCCACACGTATAGCAGAAGCAGGAGGTGGGGACCCCGGCCCCTTCATCTCGCACCGCAAATAGATATCCACTGAGATAGATCCATAGTTTTCTGCATTTCTTCCAGGTCAGCAAGTGATGAGTGTAATCTGACAAAGTAATGCGCATTGCAAGCCCGCGCCGCAGCCCTGTCTCTTGGTTTTTTGTTGATTCATTTTGTTTTGCCTTCTTTTAGTGTTTCCCACGTCGCAATTTAGGTGCTAAATTTACATGTACGTGTGCATGCACGCCTTTTCTAATTTATTCCCTCCACACGTATTCACGTCGACGTCCCTCACCCCCGTCTTGTCCATATTTTTTTTTTGTCCTCGCCGTCAGTTGTAAGTTTTTTGCCGTGTTCTTTTTTTATTATTATTATTATTCTTATTTTTCCCTTTTGCTGAGGATTGTCACATTCCTCCATGTGGCCCCCGTCCTCCCCGCTGCGTGTCGGGTGGTTCGTGCAGCAGCAAGGCGACAACAGGAAGAGAGACAGCTCACTCCCACCACATATGAGCAAGGTAACACCACCATCCCGCGGCACCTTCCCCCCACAAAAACACAGTAACTAAATCACTGGAGCACAAAGGCTCAGAAAACGGGAGAAGCAGGAAACTGGCGGTAATGCATGTAACCAACTAAGCGGGGTCTCCCTGTCCCTCCCCACACACGCACACACACACACAGAGTGGCAGTGAGAAGCATGACGGTAGCCAAAGAACAGAAACAGTCACTTCCCTCTGCGCACCTCTGTGCAATAAAAAATAATAATAATAATAATGACGCTGCGCGCACGTAACCCACTTCATCTGTACAAGTATGCATGTGTTTGCGTCTAGAAGTTTATGGGCGATGTGTTTCTGCTTCGGGGGGTGCATCCTTCACCGCACCGTCAAACTCGTCAGATGCACGATGTGCATCCTGCGTAGAAGAGGACCGACGTTTTGTCAAGGGCTGTTGATAGGCGTCGTTTACCGCACTGTCAAAGTCATCAGGCGCATGCAATGCACCCTGTGCTACAGGGGGGTGTAGTGGTGTCAAAGGCTCTTGATAGGAGCCATTGATCGGTGAGTTCCTCGACTCTACTTCGACGTGGTCGAGGGCGTACAGATTCCCCGCCGGGGGCGTCCCATTCAGCGGTTGCATCTCCAGATCCAACACATGTGTGACGCCGTCTTGCACATTCACGTCCACGTCTTCTTTATCTGTCTTCAGCCGCGAGGCCCTCGTCGGGGGTGAGGTGCCGTGCACGGCGCTCGGATGTACGTGGTTGGCGGTCAGCACCAGCACGCCCGCCAGGTTCGGGTACTCGCGCAGCACCCGCTCCCCAACAGCGGTGAAGGTTCCACCGGCCTGCTGCAGCAGCACGGCGTTGGCCTTGATGAAGCTGTCCAGGAACTCGCCCTCACAGAGCTCCACCTGCACCATATGGGCACCGTAAAAATTCTTAAATTTCTTCACCTGTGCCTCCGCTACACTGCGGGCCTTGTCGCGGTCATTCACTTGTTTCGTGTACCGCTTGCTCTCCGTGAGGGCCTTGCCCTTTTTGACGTACTTCTGCTCCTTCCGCGCGAGAGTGGTGTCCTTGTCATGCAGCTTCTTCAGGAGGAGAAGCGCCTTTTGCCCCTCACTCAAGGTATGCTTCGCCGATTGCCGCAGTGGGTCTATATGACCAAAAATGTGCTTGTGCAGGGTGTCCTTGTATACGACAAGCAAGTTGCCGTCCTGTATGTCGCGTGTCGCCGTCGTCAGCACCTTTGCCACCTGGTGCAGGGTGTCCAGGGGCATGCATGACTCACGGCAAATGGCACTTTGCTGTCTATCCTCCAAGTGCACCGCCATCGCCCCCGTTGCTTCCTGAAGGCATCTTCCAGTGCTGTCAAGGCACCTCAGCACCTTCGTTATGTTCTCCACATACTTCTTTAGATTGCCCTCAAGCTCGTTGAGGGCCTTCTGCGACAGCTCAACTTGCTTGAGGCGCTTCTTCACCTCAGCAACGTCCTGGGGAGCGACCTGGGGCTCTTTCATCTGGCCGTGTGTTGATGCTGTCTAGGATTTCCGTGAGGCCTAGTAAGTGATCCGCACACCACAGAAATCACCCTCTGCCCCACTGCTAATAAATACTTATGTGTAGCCGCCGCTGGTATTGGTGTTTTGACTCGTTTTCCCTCCTCCGCTGTGTTCTGACCGCAGGTGGGAAGGGCCGTGCGTCAATGAGGGAAGAAGAAAATGGGTGAATGAAACCAAGCAAAAACAAAAAACGGTGTCACTGCCACACAGCGCACCCACGTCTGCATCTGCATCGTATGCACAGACACACACGCACACACGCAGTTGTATTTACAGTCACTCTAAGTATACACATATATGCATGCGCACATGTGTACTGAACTATGATATATATGCGGGTACCCCTCCCCTCAAACTCCTCTCTGCTCGTCAAACCCCAGAAATTAGCCAAAAAAAAAAAAAACTCACCTTACCATCAGTATGGCCAGAGGCGCCAGCCCAGCACAAGATGGCAAACAGCATACTTCCCCTAACCCACCAGGGTTTTATGTGGTCCCGGCGCTTCGCATCACCTGCGCCACTCCTGACCAATACTGCGAGGAGAGATCGCCCATGGCATTCAGCGCCTGTTTTATGACGTCAACGCGACGTTCCTGCAGTTCGTGGCAGACACGTGCCAACTCATCTTCCCTCTTCGTCAGCTCCAGCCGAAGGGCATCACGTTTATTGATGTATTTCACGTAGTCGGGGTTTTCGGAGGAGTTGCGATTTTTCTTGACATCCGATGCAGCAATCTTCTCAGCCTTGGTGCGGGCCTCGTTGTACTTTTTGCCCACCTTCTCGTGTTCCTCGTGCTTGACCCGCGCCAGCTTCATCAGCGACTTCAGGCCGTCTCCAATACAGTCCGTCCTCTTCATGAAATCGTTGACGTACTGCGCCATGACGTACTTATTTCCGCCCGTCCGGTCGCTGAAGCTGTTCTCGCCTTTACTCTCTGTCGCGGCGGTGTTGCGGTGGTTACCTACTTCCTTACTGAAGGAGTCCAACAAACTGCGGAGGGAAGGCGGTATATCGCCAAATGACATTTGACGGAAGGAAACCACCATGTCTTCGAGAGCACTGTCAACCTTTCGCACCGCCACAATGTAGTTTTTGCTTGCCTCGTTGAAGGCCTTCATCCCCTCCTCTATTCTCTCCACGAGTACTGCCTGCGGGTCGGCGTTTGCGGAGTGCAACCCCATTGGATGGAATGTCTGTGTATTGTGTGTGGTAAGTGAGTGTGTGTAGATGCCGATAGTGTGTTCCTTGTAGCTGTCCCTGCGCTCCTGGCTCCACTTGGGTGCCGCCAACAGACAACAAGAAAAAAAAGAAACTCCCCTCTCCACCCAACACAAACGCAACAAAGAGAGAGAGAACAAAGAGAGAGAGAAAAAGAGAACAAAGAGAGAGAGAAAAAGAGAACAAAGAGAGAGAGCAAAAACACACGCACGCCTCAGCCGGCGCCTTCGCACTCCACGCTCCGCCCACACAAAATTGGAAAGAAACGACACAATAGCCTGCCGGAAAGAAATCAATCAAAGATATCAGCCAACCAGCCAACACCCTCTCACGCCCGCAGCAGGGCCCCCCATCG
>NW_021705834.1:8850-12124 GCF_003719475.1 Trypanosoma rangeli
GGTCCTTGTAGCTGTCCCTGCGCTCCTGGCTCCACTTAGGGTGACCGACCAACAAGAACAACAAAAAAAAAAAAAAAAAACTAAACCCCTACTCCACCCAACACAAACGCAACAAAGAGAGAGAGAGAGAACAAAGAGAGAGAGCAAAAACACACGCACGCCTCAGCTGGCGCCTTCGCACTCCACGCTCCGCCCACACAAAATTGGAAAGAAACGACACAATAGCCTGCCGGAAAGAAATCAATCAAAGATATCAGCCAACCAGCCAACACCCTCTCACGCCCGCAGCAGGGCCCCCCATCGTTTGTGTTTCGTCTCTTTCGTTATGTTAAGGTGTTATTTGTTTTGTTTTATTATTCATTTTTTTTTCGTTTTGTTCCTTTCCCCCTCCCTCTCCCCTCGCTCTCTTCCTGAGCAGGTAACGGCGGGAAAAAGTACGAGACTGCGTCAAACATGGCACCCTCTCGGGCCGCTGCGTGTGCGGTGGCCTCTTCGCACCATTCCTATTCTCCCCCTCACTCTCTGCCTACTCCTGTCCGTTTCTTTGCACCCACACAAGACACTCTCGACCACCAAGGTGCGGCGTCAGTGCCGCGCGCGCGTTGCCATTCGTGTGGGCCGCGCCCTCCCCCCCCCCGCCAACGCAGAGATGAGGATGCGGTGACGGATGGCAAGAGAGCGAAGGGACGGGGACAGCCCCATGCACGCGCCACGCGCTCGAATTCAAACGACGCAGGAAAGCCGAGAAAATAACAGTGCCCATTACGGCCAAGAAAAAAAAAAACAACAACAACAACAATAACACAAAATAAAAAGAGATAAATAAATAAATAAATGGCGCCGAGAAAAACAAACATCAACCTCAGTGAGAAGACTCCGCACAAGAAAGATGATGAATGATATCAACCTTTTATAATGCATGGCGACAGGGAGAAGTGAGGGACGAAAAAGCAGACACCCACCCCCAACACCCACACATACCACACGCATGCATGCACGAATATGCCTTATTTATGCTCAAAGCGAGAGGGAGAGGAGGGAGGAAGAAAGAAGAAGAATATGGAAGAGACCAGGGGACGCGCGCGCTGTGAATGTGTCTTCGCAGTATTTTCCTCTCCCACCACCACACACACAGAGATACACAGACAGAGGCGAATACAAACAGTGCCCGCCACGGTGCCCTCCATCGTGGCTGTGTGTTATCTTCGTCGCCATCTCACCGGAGCTCCCTCCTCCACCTCATTTTTGACTGCCTTGTTTCCTTCTCCGCCCCTCCCCGGCGGCTTCTGAAAGAACGCCGCATGTACGGAAAAAAGAGGAGAAAAAAGAAGGGGAAAAATATGCAAAAAAGAAAAAGACGCGATTTCCTTAACCTGATTCATCCTCCTCCACAGCCCGCGGGTGTGAGGCGTAGAAGAGATAACTGAAGAGAACCAGCAGCCCTTGCTTCAGATGCAGAAGAACAAAGGTGGAGAAAGCGGGAAGGAAGGCGCCACACACACAAAAACAAAAAAAAAAGAAAAAAACAAACAAACAAACAAACAAAAAACGTTCCCGTTTTGTGTTCCTTTTTTTCCCCCCACCTGCAGAAACTGTGGCAACGGAGGCAGCGACCACGTCACATACACCAGTAGAAAGAGAACAAAGAGGGGAGGATCGGCTACGTTGATATTGATTTATCTACGTACGTACATATACATACATGTATATATGTATATATATATATATATATATATATATATATGCATAGAAAGGTTGATACAGATACATATGTATGCATGAACATATATAAATACATACATACATATGTACACAGGCATTTAAAGATAAAAACAAAAACAAAAAAAACACGCACATACACACACAGAGGGAGAGAGGGAGGGAAGAAAGTAAATTGGAAGCAGTACAAGAAGACGCGGGCTGTGTGTTGCGTCCCCAATGCACCCAGCCCTGCGCACAGGCACGCGGCCCAACGGCTCTTCCTTCATTCCCTGAGTTATTTTAGTTTTCTTTTTGTTTCCCTCTTTTTTCCCCCCTCCTCCGTTTTTGCTTGCCTCTCCCGTTCGACACGTGCGTCGGTGCGACGCACCCACCTCCCACCCCCGGCCTTTGCGCCGCGCGCTACGTGCGTGTCCAACCCACCGCCGCCCGCACTTCCCCCGACACAGACAGGCAGCGAGAGAGCCACGCAACGTGCGTAAAGCCCCTGCCTCCCTCCGACGGCACCCGACGCCGCCGGGAGGAGTCACGGGGAGCGACGCAAAACCAACGACAACAAAAGAACAAAACAAAACGGTTGCTGCCGCAGCAGAAACAAACGGTGCACGGGCACATGCGTGGGTGCGGAAGTACACGGGTGAGCAGTTCGCCCAAATCCCACACACGCACCGCCACAGCCACCACAGCCCCCCACTCGGAGGGCACACACACACGCGTGAGCTGCTACAGGCAAAAGAAGAAGGAGAAAAACAAAAAAGTGGGGAAAGGGAGCGGAAAAACAGGTCCGTCAAGGTAAAGAGGCGGTGCAAAATAATTTTTTAAAAAAAAGCGAGAAATAAGAAAAACAAAAACAAACAAAAAGGGCGAAGCTGTGCGGCAGCGGGGCCGTCAAAAGTAAATAGGCAGAGGGGAAAAAAAGTACACCGATGTCGCCACCGTGCCCCACGCAGGAACTCCCCGCTACGCGCAGCATGCGGGCGTGTGCACGCGCAACGGGGGGGGAAAAGGGGGTCAAAAATAAAAACAAAAAACAAAAACAAAATGCAACAAAAGACAGTCGCGCACACACACGACACAGGCACGTCACCCAGTGCATTTTTCATAGGGGTCTCTGTTTTTTTTTTTTTTTACTTTCTTCTTTTCTTCTCCCTCCCGTACCAAGACGCAGATGCGCGAGAAGGGGGGGGAAGAGGGGGGCGCATGTGCTGTGTGAACGGAGCGATGGCGATGCCAGTGACACAACCTCATAGCGTCTCACCCCCCACCCCCGCGATTCCCTTCTTTTAGTTTAATACCTGGTTCCCCACGGCGTTTGCTTGCCTTTTCTTTTTCCCGTTTTTTTTTTTGTCGCTTCTCGCTCTCTAATAGGCTGACTTGTCGCATCAAAGTTTGTGCGGTCTCGCTTTCCTCGCGGAGCCGCCCCCCTCTGCTCCCCCACCCACCCCTTCCCCTAACTTTTCCCGTTGCCCGCCTTCCTCCTTCACTCTCCCCACAGAGAGAGAGAGAGACACCCCGCTTTGACCGCACACCACCGTCGCCTCCTTTTTTTCTACTG
>NW_021705834.1:12149-18366 GCF_003719475.1 Trypanosoma rangeli
TTTTTCGCTTGTGCGGCAATTCGCCGCCGTTCTCAAATATGCAGCCCCTGCTTTATTTTTCCCCCATTTTTTTTTTTTATATTTGTGGTTTCGTGTTAAGCTCGGGTCCGCCCGCCACGCTTCGCCTCCACAACAACAAGAAAAAAAAAGAAAAGGAAAAAAAAAACAAAATAAAAAGGCAGTTCCGAGTCGCGGACTCACATCATCCCTCGGCAATGTGCCCCACACACACACGCCCAACGCACTGCCCTCGTCTTCAGCCTGCTTCCTTTTGTGCGTGCGTGCGTGTGCCGGGGCCAGGAGAGGAGCAAAGTGCGTCTCTCACTCTCGCGCACTCTCCGAGTGTAGGGGGTGGCGTGGTACCGGGGCACTGCAGCACCTCGCCTCCTCCCCCGCCGATACACACACACAAGGCTCCCGCCCACAGAATACATATATATAATCGTGTCCACGTGTGCTAATTGTTCTCCTCGATCCCCTCTTCCAATGGAGGACATTTTCAAGTTTCTCGGCCGCCCGCGTGTACGACGGATGAATCCGCTGTGACGACAATCCGCGTGATGAAACGACCAAAAGGTAGCAGGATATGATCAGTGAAGAACCGCACACGCGCACGCACATGCACACGAGCACGCACATGCACACGAGCAGAGAGAAAGAAAGAGATGCTGCATGGACACCAATTCGTCGTTGTTTCCTGTGTTTCTACCCTTTTTTATTATTTTTCTTTTTTTTTTTATTATATATATATATTTTTGTTGATTTGTTTTGTTTTCATGGTTCTCCCCTCGCCTTCATTGATTTTTCTCCTTTGATTTTGTTGTTTATCTGCCAACCCGGTTTTCTTATTACTTTTCTTTCCCACCACCCGCACACCTGCCAACCTGCCCTGCCCTGCTGTCAAGCTACACGCATCCGCAGGCTGCTCACCCCTATCAACGAGTATCCGCCGGCGGCGGCGACACGCAGGCAGAGCCAGCGCCACTCACCGTGTCACCGCTACCGGCAAGCTGCCCGCGGGCTTCGCCGCCCCACCTCCCGACACCGCGTGGCCTGCCGTCACCACCAGAGCTAGCAGCAGCAGCATTGGTATTGCCCTTGTTCCTTCCACTACCTGTGTATTGTTCCTTGTCCTTGCGGCCCCCGGGAGATGGCTGCCGCATGGAGCGAGGCAACGGCACCGGCGCACTCGCAGCCGCTCCACTGGCGCTGCTACTAGTGTTGGGGTATTGGCCGCCATCGTCGCGGTCCTTTTGGCGCCGGCCAGCCTCCTTCTTCTGCTTTTTCCGCAACACAGTCTTGGGGTCAAGAATGCATCGCTGAAAGTCCGGGTGGTTGGCGGCAAGGTTAAGGATGGGACCGGTTTGGCCGTACTGCTGCATGAAGAACGCGGCAAGGGTAAAGTCGTTGATGGCCAAAAATGTGATGAGCAACGTGCGACGTCCACGGCGACTGTTCTCTGGGTCCGCTGTGGTGTGCAGCACCTGAACAAACTCCGCCCGCTCCCGCTCCGTGAGGGACTTTTGTGGTGGGTAGTACTGGATGAAGACATCCACGTCCATGAGGTCCACCGCGGTAAAGGCGTCCCAGCCCACTAATAATGCAGAGGAAGAGGTATTGTTGTCACCGTTGCTGCCACCGCCAGCGTTGTTTGTGTTAGTCTTGGTCTCACGGAGAAACCCCATGAACGAAGACTCCTGGCGTTCCGCAGTGTCTGAGCGCAGCATGCAACACATGTAATCCGATCCCTTACTGTTTGCATCATTGTTAGTATGATACAAGCCCCATTTGGCTATAGTTTGGTGTAGGTGCTTTATCTCCTTATGGTGCGTGAGCAGCACAACACGACGGGAGTGGTACGTCTGCAACACACGTCGAAGAAGGTCTTCGCGATCCCTCTCGTCCAGGTAGAGAAGATGCACCAATTGTGTCGAGGAAGGAGGGGCTGTGCCGGAAGCCGTCGGTAGCACCGACCCCGCCGCAGAGGAGGGGCCCTGCAGGTGATAATACCGCCGATTCCTGCGGCTCAAGTGGTAGCGAATGCCCACACTCACCTTCGTCAGCGGCGCGAGACACATTAGAAGGATATTTGTCTTTTGCCGTGACGCCGTGAGGTTGTTCGTGGGGTGGCTCGAACCCGCCGCGCTGGAAGACGGTGACGCGATTGTCAACCACCGCAGAATATCCTCCAGCTGCCGTTCGCTGCTGCGACTCGCGTCCTCCACGGCGAGGGTCGTGACAGACCTGAGGAACTCCTTGCCCCACGAGTGGAGCACACGCAGTGTGGTGATCAAAACGCGTCCACCCTTCGAGGCAAACGCCACCGCGGACAACCCCTTTTCACCAGAGTCGCCCACCGCGCCCCCCACAGGCGGCGGGGGCGGCTGCCCCTCATTCGTGATCATCTGAAAGTCGATGTGGCACTGTGAGGCGAAGGCTTTCATGCTTTTCTGCAGCTGGGCAGCAAAGTCCTTGTTGCTCGCAACCACGACCGCTGTGCTGCGTGAGGGGTCCTTCGCACTCAATACACAATGTGTGGCAAAGACCGTGAGGAGTGCATGCCGCTCCGCCGTGACAGCGCGCGAGCTTGCGTTGCCGTCCGCGCCGGCAGCCCCGCCGCTGTTGGTGCTGGAGTTCGCCCCGCCCGCCGCCCGCCCGTCCACCAGAACGTCTGCGAAGTCGATCGTTGTGGTGGCCAACACGCGTGCCTGGAACGGTGTCGGCTGCACCCCCATTCGCCGCAGCGCTGCCACCAGTGTGGGATGCACGCTCAGTGCCTCAAACGATGACGGCTTCCCCATTTCCTCCCCTTCGTCACAACACTTCTCAGTTCCTGTGTGTGCTGTTATTATTGTTCCGCCGCCTGTGACCCCAATGTATCCGCTGCGCGAGGCACCGCGTGCGAGTGGGAGTGCGTGTATGTATGTGTGGTGGGAGGAGGACGAGGTGCCGTGGGAGACCAGCGGCACGACAGGCAAAAAAGAAAAAAAGTGACAAAAAAAAGTCAATAATAAACGACGCCGCTGCTGCGTGACAGAGGGACGTGGCGCGACGGCAAATTAAACAGAGAAAATAAAGAGAAAAAAAAGACACTCTAGGCGTGGGCACGACAATGATTAAAAAAAAAGAAGAAGCAGTGAGAAGGAAGCGGAGGGGTGGGGGATAAGACAGACGATAGATGCCGCATGGCACACACACACACAGACACACACAAGGCATACAGCTCAGCGAGGCTGGAAAGAAGTCTCACCCACGCTTTTCTTCTTTTTTATTGCCGCGCTTCACAAGTCGATAATAATAAACAGATGATACAGTGAGAAAACGGCGGTCACGTCACATTCACACGGCGAGCACACAACAGGAACAAAAAAGGCGGGTGTGGAACAGCGGCGTACACGACAGCGAGAAAACAGGCACCACCTCGACGTTTGGATGGGGAGCAGGCCGAGGACGCTGCCGCCTTTTATTTGGTTGTCGGTGTCTGCTGGCTCGCTTTGCCGGCGCGGCATAACCGTCAACGTCGCCCCACACATCAGTCCCTCGCCCGCATGTTTTCCTCATTTCCCCCCTGCTCCTCAATGAGTATGGAGGGGGAACGAAACGACAAGCGAGCGTCCGACTTCCCACGCCTCGGCGTGGCGGAAGCCTTAGCAGCCTCGGGCGGGGGGGAGGTGGACGAGTTGGCAGTGCGCTGCTGGAGTTGCGGACGACTCTGCAGGGACCGCTGCTGCACCGTCTGGCGCGCTGCCAACTCCATCTTCCGCAACTCAACGCTCCTGCATGTCTCCTTTACGTTCGGCACCACAGCGAGCTCCTCGCAGCGCTGCAAGGCGGCGAGCAAAACATCGCGCTCCACCACCAACTCCTCCACCTCCAGCGGGGTCTGTGGTATGGCGTGGAATAGCAGGGACAGATTGGAGAGCGTCTGCTGCAGGTGTTGATTTCGCTCCTCGAGCTCCGCATTCTCGTCTTGGAGGATGACGACAGCATCGTCCCTCTGGCGCAGCTGAAGCTCCAGCCCCTCCAGCTGCCGCAGCCGCTGCAGGATGCCGTCTAGTTGTCGCTGCAGCGCGACGCCAAGGTGGGCCTCCTCTCCGCCGTTGCTTCCGCCTGCTGGGGCGTCGTCCCCCACCGCAAGGAGGCGAGGGTGCAGCAGCTCTTCCACCGCGCGACGCACTTCCCCCTCGAGTCTCGCCAACATTGTCTCCTGCGCCCGCATGTGTTCCAGCTGCGCCTGCGCGGCCTCCCACATCCCCTGCGTCTCCGACAACGTCAGCTGCAGCTTTACCTGCGATGTCTCCTCATCGTGCAGGAGCTCCTGGGCCTTGGCGAGAGCGCGCGTCAACTGGCTCACCCGAAGCTCAGAATCGTTCAACTCCCTCTGCGCCTGCCGCAACTCGGCCTCCCTCGCAGCAAGCGTAGCAGTGAGTGTGGGAAGTGCCCCGTCAACATACGCCACACACCGCGCCCCACACGATGGTTTAGACAAAAAAGGATCCAACACCACCGCACCCGTGTGCATCTGCGTCACTTGTCCCTCCAACGTCGTCACACGTGCCGCCAACCGTTCCGCTTTTTGGGTTGCCTCCTCCTGCAGAAGCAGTGCGTCAGCCCGCTGCCGCTCCTTCGTCGCAACGTCCTGCTGAAGCCCTGTGATCGTCTTGAGCAGACGACCCAGTCCCTCACGCAACTGTTCCGCAGAGCCAATGGCGGCCTGCTGGCTGACGTGAAGCTCCTCCCGCAGCCGCACTAACTTATTCCGCAAAAACGTGTTCTGCCGCCGCAGTTTCTCCGATGTGTCCTCACGCTGTTTGCCGGCACTCAAAGCCCTGCCGGAGTCCACAACTCCCTCTTCCTGCAGTTTCGCAGAAGCTACCCTCTGATGCGTCCTGCCATCGCCGTCAGTGCTCATCTGGCGCACTTCCTCCCGTGCAGACATCACCTCCTCCTCCAGCTCCCGCACCCGACGGTCGTACAGCTGCCGCATGGCCTCCTTCAAGACCTCCAAAGACATATTCAGCGGAGTGGCCTTTGCCGCATCTGCGTCCGCCGCCGTGGCGTCTTCAGCTCTCGCATGCGTCAGGGTCTGTAGCAGTCGACTGTGCTCCTTCGACAAAATGCTAAACTTCTGCTGCAGCGACGCATACATCCCCTTCGTGTTCATGAGACTCTCCTTTATTGTGTTCCGCTCCTGCAGAACACAGGCCAATTGATGTGCCCTAAAAACCTCATCCTCACGAGCTTTCTCGTCACTGTCGATGCTGGCACCGCCAGGCACCACCAGCGGCACCGCCACTTTCCCGTGTGGAGTCGCAGTGGCTGAGCACGACGGCAGCGTCAACGACGTGCTGGCGAGCTGCACATCACGCTGCGCCCGCTCCACGAGAGCCACGAGTTCACGAAGGGCGCCGTTCCTTCCGCGCGACCACGCCGGCAGCTCCCCCTCCTCGTGCAGCTCCTTCAACGCACCTTCAGCGACAAGTCGAATTTGCTCGAGGCTCGACGACGTGACGTTCGTCAAAAACGCAAACCGCCGTTGTAATTCGGCGAAATCGCCATGTAGTTTCTGCGCATTCTCTCCGCGGCAAGGGCTTTTACTCACGCAGGGACGCTGCATTGAGGCTGCCTCCCTGCGGCCCACGCCTCGCATGCTACCTGAGGAAAGCAACAAATACTGAGGAGGAAAACGATCCCAATACTGCAGATAAAGATACCCGCTGAGCGCAGCTCAACACTCACCGTGCAGTTACAGCAGCCGCGTGTGTTCTCCTAGTGTCACCTTTCAAGCGTCAACCATGCGAAGGAAGCAGCAAAAGGTATAATAATAGAAAAAAAACACTGCGAGACAGCAACGTCAAAAAAAAAAAAACGATCCACGGGGGCAGGTCGACACAACCGCGATCGCCGCAGCCTAAACACGCAGACGGCAACTTGTTTACATGAACTTTGAACATCATACCTCGCGTGTGGCCTGCGCGCGAGGGCGCCTTGGCCCTCTCTCCGCCTTGCTCTCCCCAGTGGTGTTCTACCCTGCCGGAAAGCGATTGGCGGCGGGCGGGGTAGAACACCACTGGGGAGAGTAAGGCGGGCGGGACTGAAAAAAAAAAAAAGCCGCGTTGGCGTGGCCCAAGGGCGGACCATGCGTCGTTCGCTTAGGAAAGCTCAGGGAAACGGTGTGGGGGAAAGCATTCCATGATGAGAGAAACAAAGAAGTACG
>NW_021705834.1:18542-30361 GCF_003719475.1 Trypanosoma rangeli
TAGGCCTGCTCAGAACTTATACCACGCGTGCAGTCCTGGTCCGTACCGGAAGCTGCCACGTAGGCCTGCTCAGAACGTATACCACGCGTGCAGTCCTGATCCGTACCGGAAGCTGCCACGTAGGCCTGCTCAGAACTTACACCACGCGCGCAGTCCTGGTCGTACCGGAAGCTGCTACGTAGGCCTGCTCAGAACTTGCAGCATCCTCTTTGTGGACCTGGGCAAAAGCAAAGGGAAATGAGTGTGTTTCCACTTTGGGCAACCCTGAAAAAGATACGTCGTTTTCTTGAAGGCTTATCTTTTCTGATAGTACTCTGACGGGAGACTCCTCTTGTTCGCCCCTTCGGCGAAAAAGGGGGGGGCCATTTATCGTTAGCTTGGCGCTGAGAAAACTTCCCCGACGACTTTGAGCTTCGCGATCGCAGCAACGTGAAAATGCTGGACCTCGACTTCCAGCGGTCCGCGTCCCACATGATGGTGTTTTTGGAAACCAGTCGAGGCGTCGCATTATCTGCGTCGCCCACCCCAGCGATGGTGTGTTGTTGGTTCGCCGCCCGCGCGTGACGCTCCTTTGCCCGGTAGCTCCGCTCCAACCCCTCTCGCCACAGACGCGTAACGCCATTTTCCTCCTCACGGCGAACGATCGGAAGGTCCCCGCCCCGTGCCAGCGCCAAATCGTTTGCGTAATTCATCACTTTGGTGTCCAAGGCGGTGATGCTCTTCCACTCCGGCTTCTTCTCCCGCCACCGGTGTGGTCGGACCCACGTCCAGGGGGGATCGTCCGCCGCGTTTAGCGTGAGGTTCCCCTGTGCATAGCTTCTTGAAGCCTCCTCCAGCGACGGGAGCAGCTTCCCAGAGCTCAGCGTGTCCATGAGCGTCGGCAACTTGTAATCCCTCCAAAGCAGTGGCTTCAGTGCGGCGGTGCGGGACTCCACGTGATCCGCCACACGCTCCGCCAGCTTCATACGGCAGTTGCTGCGGAGCAGATTGGCCCCCGCGAACGGCTCCGCGCGCTTGAACCGACTCATATCCCTCAAGTGCTTTGTGTGGTCCCGCTGGTGCCACTGGGCAAGCTGCTTCGCCGTCGCCACGGAGGGCTTAGCCTCTATCAGGTGTTTCATGATGATGAGGTTCTGCTTTTGTTTAGCCGCCTCCTGCTTCTCACGATCCCGCCGCCGCACCTGAACCTGTTCTTCCACGCGATACCACTTCCGCAGATCCGCCTCCGCGGGGCGGTTGTTCATTCCCCGCCGCTCCCGGTACCTGGTGTCGCTGACGTCGAGAAGGTGGTTGAGAAGGTTTTTGTTACTATGCACGATGCGCTCCTCCTCGTCCATGACGCGGCGCTGCAGCCGCGTCATCAACGCACACGCCTTTGACTGGTCTCTGTCCATCATCTCTGGATGGCGAAAGTCCACCTCGGGGGCGTCGGTGATGCCCTTGCCGGGATGCAGCCGCGCCTCCGCCAGGCGGTGGGCGTGCCACAGGTGTGATACCCCCGCATCCCGCTCACTGTAGTCTAAGTAGTGCCGCTGCTGAAACAAGCGGTACTGGGGACTCACCGGCATGCCGGCGGGCGTGTCAAGTGAGGCACAGCAAGGCGTGGCACTGCCAAAGCAAGCCCGCTTGGCGGCCCTAATCTGAGCGGCGAAAAGGGCGAAGACGACAGCGTAAGAAGAACCACAACAAAACAACAAAGGAAACATAAAAACAGCACAATACAAGACAAAGAAGCAAAGAATTTGTTGAGGCGTCCAACCGTATGTAGTCCTCCACCCCCAACAGGGAAGCAGCACGTACATCCACACCGACACACAAGATGTCGCTCTCAACAGGATGCGTGTTGCGGTGGCACTACGCCGGTGGTGCGCAAGACACATACCCGGCAGGCGTGACCACGCCGTCCATATGGGAATCCCGGGCACCGCCCCCGGACGACAGAATCTGCGTGCAAACTGGCAGCCTCTTCTCCTCTGGCAGCAGTTGCATCTCCATGCCGACGCCCCACGACGCCACCGCACCTGCCGCCACATCCCGACTGTACTGGAGGAACCGATCATAGTAACCTCCACCCTTTCCCAGCCTGCCGCCGAAGCGGTCAAACAAAACACCAGGTGCTAACACCAGCATACACGTTGAGTATTCCATACTGCGTAACAGCAGTTTCAGCTCAATCAAATTTTTTGGCTTCGCACACTCTGGAAACAACACCTCATGCTCGTCACACGCAATGAAGTGACGCGGGCCAGTGCCCCTGCCACAACTGGAGCCCACGCCTGTGCTGAAAAGCTCCTCTATAACTTCCTCCTTTGGCTCCATCAAACCGTACTGACCACGTCGCTCGAAGGAAGTCATTAAGTCCCCCTCATCAAAGACCTCCACAAATGCCATGCCGCTCGCAAAGCGCGTCATGGCGGTATCCCACGGGCGCTGCCATAGAGGAGTCAAAGTGGCAGTGGCACCATTAGAAGGGTTGCACGGTGAAAGCACCATCGGGACAAATACCTTGACATTAGGCAGGCCCGCCCGCTGCGTCTCCAGCCAAAAGCGGCGAAACAGCGCAGTTAAATCCATCTCGTAGTAAAGGGGCAGGTATCCACAGAGAAGCAGCAATTGAGTTTCCGGTCGAGAGCTCCACAGTGCTTGGATGTGTTCGTACAGCAGGGAGCAAAGCTTGGCGGACTCTCTCTGGATAAATGCGGGAGAACGTTTTGCCAGCGTCCGCAGTTGATGAAGATGTCTCCGCCGAAGAAGTGCCTTGGCATCCATAGCCGCCTTCATCGCAGGCCTCGCCGATTCTATATATATATATATATCTCTCTTCCTCTCACTTTTTCTATGTTGGGGCGTGTGCCTCAGCACTTGAGCCTCGGGGTAAATGTTACAAAAAAAAAAAAAGGGAGAGAGTGAGGTGCCGACAAATGCACACACACATAACGTTGCTGCCAGCAACAATAGAGAAGTCCCCCTGCAACAAAAGAAGAAAGAGGCCTCCGCAACCATTTCTCGCTCACTCTCCACAGAAGCAACGGCAAACGCCTCAAATACATACTTTTCGATCTCTCACCCTCTCACTCAATCATTATTATTATTTTTATGTGTATTAAATTTTCCTCTCCATTTGGCAATTTGATTCTTTTTCTATTTTGTTTTCTTTTTTTTTTGTTTTACATACACACACACACCACCGTTACTGCCTCGGTTGCATTGCGTGTGTCAAGCCCCCCACACCTCATCCCGCGAGAAGCTCAAAGTAGGACTTGAACATTTCCGTTTCCTCACGCATCTGCTCCCCCGCACGGCAGGGCTGCCGCTGCTGCACAGCCTCATCCTCCGGCTCCCCCGCAAGCTTCCCACGCGGGTCGAAGGGTATGATGTGTGTGTGAAGATGCGGCACCGTCTGCCCTGCAAACGTCCCCTGCTGAATGGCAATGCTGAAGCCACCCTCCACGGCGCCAATGTGAGCAGCGGATGAGTCGCTCGACGCATGATCGCTGGCTCTGCCTCGAACGGCTGATACCCGCTTCAACACACGCAGTGTGAGGTGCATGACGCGGCCCCAATCCTCCACCTCCTTCAACGTCAGCGCGTGGATCGTCCCGACACAGCGAATGGGGACCACCATCAGGTGGTCACGCACAATGGGTTTGTGGTTCACCATGACGACAAAGTACCGCGAACGAAACGGGATGCAATCCGAGACCACAACCGCGTGAGGAAAAAAGGTAAAGATACCTCCGCCCGCATCTTTCCGCTGACAATCAGGAGCAACGGCAGAAGCAGAAGAATAAGAAAAAGCATCGGCAGGAAATAACTGCATATTTTGTGCTGTCTTTTCTATGGCAAGCGCAGTGCGTATCAGTGGATCCCCCTGCACCTTCGTCTGCCGCACACTCCGTTTCCATGTTTGCCTCCCCTTGTTGCAAGCAGCGCAACCAGGAGGTAAAATCCACCGCGCCTGTGCCAGTTTCTGCAGTATAACACGGCAACACCAAGTACCGCCGCTGCAGCTCGTGGTAAATCATGTTGTTTGGTACAAAGTCGCCAGCTGTCCGCTCAACAATGTGCATAAACGCCACATTCGTCACCACCGCCGAAGCGGCATCGCCTGCGGTGGTGGCGACGGCCGTGTCCCCCGGGAAGGAGTAGGTGAAGCTGCCGTGCGGCGAGGTCAGACGGCGGCAGTGCCGCAGCAACGCACTCCAGTCTTCGGGGAGCAGATGATCGAGGCGGAACCTCGCTACAGAGTGGGGGGGGAGCGGTGTCAAAGCTGGGAAAACGTGACGCTCACATGCGTGTTCCTTGTATTGGAAAAAGCACTGGTAGCTCTCGCTGCCACCCCCAGCGGAGACAATCCAGTGTCGACAAGGACTGTGGCAGAGAGCGAGGTGCGGTGGCAGTTGAGCACTCCGCATGCCAATAACCATGACGGCCCTCACCGCAGAACGATGCCCCATATAAACATGTATTCACCCACAAATACAAAAAAAAAAAAGCATTTGAAGCAAAAAAAAAAAAAACAATTTGAAGACAAAAAAAAAAGAAAAAACAATTTGAATACAAAAAAAAAAAAAATAGGGTGGTTCGCGCAAAACACTCATACACACACGTACATATTTAAAATAAATTGCGATGCACATTCATTGGGTAATGCACACATGTACCTTCTAATCACATTCTTACACACACCGCAAGAGTCACATACATGAAAACGGCGAGGTAGTCAGATAGATAAAATCACGTATAGGTGTGTAGGAGTAAAGTGCAAGACATCAGCCACATTGCCAAAAAAGTTAGAAAAAAAAAACTACCTACACAATTGCGTCAATACTAAGTTTTAATGTGTTGCCCCCAGCCCAAAGCCACCTATTTTTGTGGGTGATAACGACGATTAGAACCACGTCCACGATAATTGTTCTTTGTTTCTTTGGGATGATTGAGTTCATACGCGTCACGCTCATATTGCAGCTGTGCAATAACCTCATCCTCCGTAGTCGCGGTTAGCAAGTTCTCGCAGCGTGATGTTAAAACTGGATCGATCAACAACAGTGTAAAGATGAAGGGGGTAATGCTTGTTAAAGGGTCCGGCGAAGCGCGTCGCTTGGTTTCATCCCACCAACGCACAGCCTGTCCACTTCGCGCATCACCCTCTTTCCCTTCATGGGAAAATGGACGAAGTGCACCGTTCTCCTCGAATACTGCGGTATGGACGTAAAACGACTCGGGAGCATCAGGGTGAAGCGCCTGTGAGAGCAACCGGATGCCGTCTAGGAGCTTGTGTCCTTGCTCCACACGGTCCTCGTAGTAATACACATGCTTGGGATGGTGCTGAGCAATCAGTGAGTAGAAGGTCTCCAGCTTAAACTTCACTGTACCGTACGTCTCGTGCGGCTTCAGAAATACCGCACCCAACATGTCTCGCAACCCCGCATGCGTTAAGAGCTCATCAATACGATGGCGGAACTTCTCGTCGCGACCGCTTAACACAAACATCTTAACGCACTCCGAGACACCAATGGCGGCAGCATCAATTTGGCGCTGCCTTAGCTCCATCATTCGCTGGAAGACGGGTGCCACGTACCAGTCTGTGATGGACGGAGTCATTGGCACCGCGGGCGGCAACAGTGTGGTGAGGCTTTGAAACCAACCCAGGCCGTTGTCCATGAGCGGCCGCATGAGCCTTGCGTACACTTTTGCCCCGTGCGTCTCCTTTATCCTGATGGATGGGCTAGGAGAGTAGAAAACTGTCCCATCAAAGTCAAAAATATGCAGTTCCATGCTTCGCAACAGCCTATACTGTGTACCGCTTGACAGCGCGGTGATGGCAGAAGTGTGAAAGGTGTATGCTGCAGTCTGGCAAATCCCAGGACGGTAGGGAATATTTGATGATAAAAAAGAGGAGAGAAAAAAAAAAATGAGAGTGAGTTCGATCCCCAAAAAAAGAAAAAGACAAAGAACGAAAGGAAAAGAGGAAAGGGCGAGGGCGAGAGAACGATGCGGGAAAAAGAAACCCCAAAACACCAACTGTAACGCGGCCCCCAAACAAACAAGCATGGGCTTGCAGACAAGATCATTGGGGGGAGGGGGAATGCCGCGGTGTATTGTCGCCTGTTAAAAGGAGAAGGCACACGTTAAGCATCACCACAAGCGCCAAAACAATAACAACAACAACTATTATTACTATTATTTGTCGTCGTCACACCGCAGTGGCCGCAACCAGACCGGTGTTCGGTGGCGGAGTACACAGTCACCCCAGTGAGCAGCAACAATCAAGGCAGAAGGAGGCTAGCGGGGGGAGGGAGGGAGAGAGGGGAACAACGGTGACGACGACGACGAAAAAGAGCTGCACAGCTGCCGCTCCCGCCACTTAGGCAGCGCGTAGTGTGGCGACTCTCTCTCGCTGCCTGTAAGTATCCCCCATGCCCTACCGTGGGCAGAGAAAGGGAGGGTGTGAGAAAATAAATGCAGCAGAAGCCGAAAAAACACCGCAACAGGGGCAGTGCACCCCCCGAAACACCGACGCACACAAGTACCGTAACGAGCACCACTGCCGCAATGAAACGGCAAGAACAAACGCACACATATGACGAACACACCAAAAAAAAAAAATGAGGGGCGGTTCAACGACCCAGTGGCCCCCCACTTTGAACAGTCAAGAATACACAGTTGGTGCTATCTAATGCTTTTGGTTTGCTTGAGGTGGTTATTGCGCCAGTTGAGGTTAGCGGGACTCGTCTCCGAGGATGCGCAGGCCGCCCTCTGCCTCAGGGCGATCCATCATACCCCTAATCCACGCTGCTGTGTCGCCCGCACTATCCGGCGGCGCCTGCTTGCTGAAGCTCATCCCCACAATCTGCCCCATGATGTGCTTGTGCACCCGTTTGAAGCCTATTCCTTCAATGCACGCAATCCAGTCGTCTATCCAGGAGCCACGGCGGGTGCACTGCGTACGGGTGCTCACAATCACAAGCAAACCTCCATCTTTGAGGGCCAAGTGAGCGTAAAGACAGGCGCGGTACCGCAACCGAGGATGCGGGAGGAAGGAGAGCATCAGACAAAAAAACACGGCATCGAATTGGCCACGAGCCACCCAAAGAGGCCCTCTAGGCATTTTCCCCACGCCATCGGCGTCAGCACTGAATCGGACAAGTGATCCCGGATTCGCCGCTGTAGCACACTTTATGTCATTGCTGCTATCACCGTCTTCTGTTTCCACCGCTTCTGAGGTCGCACCCTTCCGTCGCTCCCCCACATCATAAAAGCGAACAGCAAGCCAGTCCGCTTGCAGGACACCACTGCCCTCAAAGGGGCACAGGTCCAGTGCTGTCACTTCTAGGGAAACCTGCAACACCCCGTTAGTAACCTCTTTTCCTCTAAACGGGCCATAGCAGGAGCCTACATCGAGCACCTGCAGCGGCAGAGCAGGTAGCAGTGGTGTGTCACCACTACTAGTGGAACTACAGTTTCTTACCGCATCGTGTGTCAAAGACATGTAAACACCAGCCAATGATGCCGCCGAGTCACCCTTCAATCTCCCTTGGGCGTAGTTTGATCGTAGAGTCTTATGAGGCAGAGGCTCTGACAGTGCATTCGTATCAGCTTCGTTACTCTTTTCCCCCTCATAGCCATGCAGAGTAAGCGCATCATACGCTGCAGCTTCAACTTCAGATGCGGTTGCTTGGCGGCCGCAAGCGGCATAAAAGGCGCGGCGCCATGCCTTTATGTAAGTCGTTGCAATACGGGGAATGCGTTCATAGATCCTACTACATGGAGCCACCGAGAAATGCTGGGGGTCACTGCTTTCCTCAGAAGAGTCTAAAGGACGAGTCTCACGACGCTTCTGCAACTGCGGCTCGATATTGGCGAGCGGTACGCAGCTACCGAGGTAATAATCAGCCACGCAGTGCAACGAGTACGCCACGCGGTCGTTGTAGCGCAGTGACCCACATGTGGGCTGTCCAAGTTGATTACTAGTTTCCTCTCGGTTCGTACCCCGCGGACGCCTAGAGCGGGCTAGTGTCACTCCGCCAGTTGTAGACGCAACATGGGAAGGGAATCCACGTCCTGTCGTCTTCTTCCCCTCTTGGCACGGGTCCCAATAACGGGTAGCAATATCATGCATCGCGGTCGCGTAGGCCTTCATATTTTGTCCTTCCTCCGATATAAGACGGAACCAACGCGCCTCCTCGTTTTCTTGTGTCCCCTCCTCTTCTTTTTGCCCCACCCCCAACGGTAAGACAGCTGTGTCAGCTGACATGCGCTGCTGTAGGCGATAGTGAAACAACTTGATGGTGTTGGCTAACCCAATGTGGTCATCATTTGCTTCCACCCCCAACCGTGTTTCCCCACCGCCCTTGCTGTTGCTGCATACGGCGTCCTTCTCCATCGTTCGCCTCTCTCTGCGTGCTGCCGCGGCCGCCGAGCTGCGAACTGGGGGATAGGCAAAAAAGAAAAAGTTGGACGAGTAGGGGATCGAACCCTAGGCCTTCCGTATGCGAAACGGACGCTCTACCACTGAGCTACACGCCCGACGGAGGCTCCGGCCTAACGAGAAAAAAAACAGGAGGCGGCGGTTCTCACTTGCCGACCCCCCTCCTCCAATAACTCCCTTAAATTCCTTCGTTTTCGCCATAGAAAGATACATGAAACAAATGAAGGGGTTAAGCACGCAGAGCAAAAATTCACATGAAAAAAGGAGTGGAAGCGCGAAGATAGAAGGAAAGTTGCCGTGTTCCCCCGCCATATATATATATAGCAAGAGAGGGAGAAATAGAGAGAAGGCCAGTCAGCCGCACGCAGCTGTAAATGAGCGACAAATACAAATCGTTAAATGCCCTCAAAAGGGTACTTGTATTTTTCTCCCCCTTTCATTGTTTTTTTTTTTTTTCCTTGTCCATGTGTACGTGTGTACGCGCTTTTGAACTCAATCCGTGCCCTCACCTTGGCGTTGTCGTCTCGTTGGTGATTTTTTTTTTTTTTTGTCCTCCTGTCATCCCCCCACCTTTCTCTACGCATCAACGAAATTACTCCCTACATCAAACGAGTCGCAGATAACCTCGATATTGCTCTTCAGTAGGGCCTGGCATCCCTCACAGCTTAGCACCGCGTTACATACATTGATGCACTTGAGCGAGGGGCAGCCGACAAGGAAGTTGACGTCGGTGACCGCCGTCATCTTCAGGTCCAGCTCCTCCAACTCGGGACACGCTGTGAGGGAGGTGATCCCCTCGTTTGTAACCCCCGTGTTGGCGCAGAAGATGCGACAAATGCGCTTGCACGTGCTCAACACATTGATGTTTGTGATGAGCACACATTTCGTCAGCACCACCACCTCCAGCATAGGCAAATTCTCAAGGAACATCAGCGAAGGGTCACCGAGGGCTGAGCTGGTGGCGTCCAGCACCCGCAGCGCCTGCAGTGAGGAGACGAACATGATATTTTCTATTTGTGAGTTAGCCATGCGAAAAAGCTCCAGCTTGACGCAGCAGGTCAGAAACTGCAGACCCTCACCGTGGAGAAACCCGGCAACGTCAAGGAAGCGAAGCTCCTGGAGTCTGCCGAGGGGCTCAAAGCTTTCCAGCTCGCCGCAGGAATCTAGTGAGAGGAACTCCAGGCGATTCTGCAGAGATGGCGCCAATTCACACAGGGTTTCAAATCGCAACGACGTCTCGCGGAGGTGCAGTGAGACAAGGGACTTTTCCCGCACCTCTGCAGGCACACAGGTGAGGGCAGTATCAACGTGAGCCCCAGGCAAATGAAGAACTTTCAAATTTGTGGTGAAGTTCATAAAAAACTCGTTGACGGTATCATCATAGATGTTGCAGTTCTCAATATACACCTCCTCTAACGCCGCGGCGGTGGCTGGTGCGATGCCATTCAGCTTGCTCAGTTTAGTGCACGAGTGCAGCCTGAGTCGCTTGAGCTTAGGGAGCAGCAAGCCGACGGCGCCGTCCGGTTCAAGGGGGCAAAGGTCTATTTCAAGCGACTCCAGATTCGTCACACGACTCGCCCCCGCAATGGAGATAATTTTGCGACAAAATGCCAACTCCAGTTTCCGTAGGTTTGTAAGCAGGGCCAAGGCATCGAAAACCTCAAGGTCGATCTGCGCATGATGCAGCACCAGCCCTGTTAGACCGTTCGCCACACACTGGTGGTAGCGGCTCAGCATCTTCACGCCAAGTGTGGTAAACTTGCGTCCGATGGGAGACACAGAGGAGAGACTAAAGTTGGAGTGTCCCTTTTCGTCGTCCTTGGCGTTAAAGATGACGCAGTGACCGTACTTTGACGTCATAATCCCCTCATGGCCCGCCCATGGCCCTTGCGGGTGCTGCACAGCGCGGCGGTAGGGCTTTGACACGCACCGCATCGCGCAGAGCGTGCGGCGGTTGTACGGCACGAACCGCATCACCTGGTGCAGCACGCCGAGGGTGTCCAGGTCCCCCGTGAGCGGCTCCTTCGATGCACATGATAACATCAAGCTACTTTTCGCAAGCAATAGAAACAGGTCTATATATATATATATATATATATATGTATGGATGGATGTACGGTAGTGTGGCCTGGAGCTTTTCGCCTTCTCGCTTGTACTCTCACACTCCCAACGCTGCGCTTGTCCGCTACCCGCAGCTAAACACGAAGCGCTTGGGAGCGATCACCACCAGCCAAACGCGCCAAACACGTCACAACACAACACTACAGCGGCAAGGCGCCTGTGCTGGTGCAGCCTAACCTCAACCTTTGAGGTGAGGACAGAGCGGCAGAGACAGGCAGGAAAAGAGCGAAAGAGGGAAGCAGCGCGGTGCCACCCCGTGACAAACACAAAAGACTAACACACACGCACAAAAAAAAAGGCAAAAGAAAACGCCCGCCAGACGTTCACGGACACGACACACGACAAACAAACATAGATGGTACGCATCAACACAAGAGCTGTCATACGAACTCGGCACCAAGGCAAAAAACAAACAAGCACATCAAAAAAAACAACACACACAAAGTGTCTACACTTGCTTTCACACAGACGGATACATTAGCCCAAATCAGCGAAATATAGACTTTGAAATCCGTTCAACGTCAGTTACGGCGTGATTCGCACAGGAAAATTGGTGCTCAATGGTATTTGCCTGCCCATCGCTTTTTGCCCTTGCTCTTCAACGCATTAAAGTTTTCAATGAGGCCATCAATCACCTCCAGACGCTCCCGATGCAACTCCACCCCTGCCGCTAAACCATCATCATTAAACGCAGCATGGCATCCCAGACGATCATCAGATGGAAACATGAACGGAATAACATCCTCACCCCACATAATATAATCATCTAGCCACACAAATGAATCTGTTACAGCGTTGGGTCCCCACCACTCAGCCGTGTTGGGAAACAAATGCGCCTCGGTGTTGAACACCCACCCCACATGGCTCCCCCTACTGCTGCCTCCCTCCACAGCCGCACAATATGGCGGGACGCTGCCACGGAGCTTCCCCTGAACGTGCACCACGTTGCACTCATCAAAGAGAAGATACAGGTACTTCAGCGTCTCTGCAATCATGAAGCTCTCCATCGTGTCGCCGTGGTGTTGATCACTGTGGGGAAGGTTCACTCTTTGCAGCGTGGAGAAGCCATACGGAGTCCGCATACGCAAGTTGATCGCCAACGCCAGCTCCCTTCCCATCACAAGGTATGCAGGATCATGGGTCGCGCGGTACAGCATGTACACAGACTCCGCATGTTCGGGACGCTGCGGGTAGCCGCAGGAGGGATCTGCATCGTTACAAAGAAAAGTCTTCTGGCAACGCCCCAAAGTGCTTAGAAAATGCTGTG
>NW_021705834.1:30386-32912 GCF_003719475.1 Trypanosoma rangeli
CTAGGACATCTTTTTCCGCCTATTTTCGAACACATAATAAAACCTGTTACGCAACGCCTAAGCACTCTCAAAAAAAAGGCTTGGAAATGCAAATATGCATATATTACACAAAATAACGGTCCGTACCTTCCCAAGGCAAAAAAAAAGAACTGATAAACGCAACTAATCACACTGCTCCGCCTCCAAAAAAAAAAAACAAGCACAGAAAAACAACAAAAAAAAACACAAAGTGTCTACACTTGCTTTCACACAGACGGATACATTAGCCCAAATCAGCGAAATATAGACTTTGAAATCCGTTCAACGTCAGTTATGGCGTGATTCGCACAGGAAAATTGGTGCTCAATGGTATTTGCCCATCCATCGCTTTTGCCCTTGCTCTTCAACGCATTAAAGTTTTCAATGAGGCCATCAATCACCTCCATACGCCGTGCCATCAGCGTGTCCCCTGATACCTCCACTTGTTTCGTTGCTTCCTCAACAGCTTTGGGTCCCCACCACTCAGCCGTGTTGGGAAACAAATGCGCCTCGGTGTTGAACACCCACCCCACATGGCTCCCCCTACTGCTGCCTCCCTCCACAGCCGCACAATATGGCGGGACGCTGCCACGGAGCTTCCCCTGAACGTGCACCACGTTGCACTCATCAAAGAGAAGATACAGGTACTTCAGCGTCTCTGCAATCATGAAGCTCTCCATCGTGTCGCCGTGGTGTTGATCACTGTGGGGAAGGTTCACTCTTTGCAGCGTGGAGAAGCCATACGGAGTCCGCATACGCAAGTTGATCGCCAACGCCAGCTCCCTTCCCATCACAAGGTATGCAGGATCATGGGTCGCGCGGTACAGCATGTACACAGACTCCGCATGTTCGGGACGCTGCGGGTAGCCGTAGGAGGGATCTGCATCGTTCAAAGAAAAGTCTTCTGGCAACGCCCCAAAGTGCTTGAAAATGCTGTGAATCGGCCAGTTGCTCTCCGTGGCCTCTGTGCGATGGCCGCCAAGAAGAAGGTTGCCAGGAAAGAAGGAGGACAGTGATGCATGAGTGGCTCTACTCCGTTGACCGCTGTCCATATCGACAGTGGTCAGCATCCCGCCTTTTCTGATGTACTGGTTCACGTCCCGCACCGTCCGCTCAAAACGGTCCCAATCACCAATGTTTCCTGTCATGGCATGCGACTTGATGAAGTACTCAATGGCGCTGTCTATCCCTCCAGAAACGTGAGACTCAGACAGGAACCATTTTCCCGTCATGATATCAATGTGATTTCCCATCAACCCTGTCTGAGGGCTTCGAGCTGCGAACAAAGCCTCAGAGGCACGCCGGGCAGCTCGCTCATACCTGTCGTCGCCTGTGACCCCAGACAGAGCGGTCATCTCCAGCAAAAAAGTACCAGCATCAGCAGTGGTGGTGCTCGTTCCACCCAGTCTGTTAGCACCGTGCCGAAGATTCACGGATACATACGGTATCCCGGTGCTGGTGTTAAAGCACGGGAGAAGCCGATTCCCAAGATCCACAGCGAGGCGCACGAGCCCACCCGTGTAGTTGTGCTCCGAGGCCACAACCGCCACCACACCTTCTTCGTACATAAAGTGCGCCGCGAGAAGTCCGCCAAGAGCTCGAATGGTCGTCTCAAACGCGGAGACGGTGACGTCAATGTCAAAGCTCACATGTTCCTCCACCCACTTCGCATAGCGGCGAAACTCCGTATGCAGCCCAGCAACTGCCAGTGTGTCGAGTGCGTC
This sequence comes from Trypanosoma rangeli, assembly GCF_003719475.1. NCBI lineage: Eukaryota > Euglenozoa > Kinetoplastea > Trypanosomatida > Trypanosomatidae > Trypanosoma > Trypanosoma rangeli. The sequence continues at coordinate 32,129 of NW_021705834.1, forward strand.
GATCAGTGTCCACCCGTAGCCGCCCATGGTATTCTTTCCAGACCCGCTTACCGGGCACAACTCGTCCTTTGGGAAGGCGTACTTGATGTAGGAACCAAAGGCGTGCTCTATCATCTCACGCATAAAAGGCCGCATTTCGGCCGCAATGGGGTGCAAAGCAGCGGGGCTCCGCCACGCACCGCCACCCTCACCCTCCCAGCCGCCCGCCCCCTCGCCACGCACCGGCGCGATGGTCAGCAACAGGAACAACACCACCACACCAATGCACGCTGTACGCCTAGGACATCTTTTTCCGCCTATTTTCGAACACATAATAAAACCTGTTACGCAACGCCTAAGCACTCTCAAAAAAAAAAGGCTTGGAAATGCAAATATGCATATATTACACAAAATAACGGTCCGTACCTTCCCAAGGCAAAAAAAAAAGAACTGATAAACGCAACTAATCACACTGCTCCGCCTCCAAAAAAAAAAAAAACAAGCACAGAAAAACAACAAAAAAAAAACACAAAGTGTCTACACTTGCTTTCACACAGACGGATACATTAGCCCAAATCAGCGAAATATAGACTTTGAAATCCGTTCAACGTCAGTTATGGCGTGATTCGCACAGGAAAATTGGTGCTCAATGGTATTTGCCCATCCATCGCTTTTGCCCTTGCTCTTCAACGCATTAAAGTTTTCAATGAGGCCATCAATCACCTCCATACGCCGTGCCATCAGCGTGTCCCCTGATACCTCCACTTGTTTCGTTGCTTCCTCAACAGCTTTGGGTCCCCACACT
>NW_021705834.1:32937-56934 GCF_003719475.1 Trypanosoma rangeli
TGCTCCGAGGCCACAACCGCCACCACACCTTCTTCGTACATAAAGTGCGCCGCGAGAAGTCCGCCAAGAGCTCGAATGGTCGTCTCAAACGCGGAGACGGTGACGTCAATATCAAAGCTCACATGTTCCTCCACCCACTTCGCATAGCGGCGAAACTCCGTATGCAGCCCAGCAACTGCCAGTGTGTCGAGTGCGTCGATCAGTGTCCACCCGTAGCCACCCATGGTATTCTTTCCAGACCCGCTTACCGGGCACAACTCGTCCTTTGGGAAGGCGTACTTGATGTAGGAACCAAAGGCGTGCTCTATCATCTCACGCATGAAAGGCCGCATTTCGGCCGCAATGGGGTGCAAAGCAGCGGGGCTCCGCCACGCACCGCCACCCTCACCCTCCCAGCCGTCCGCCCCCTCGCCACGCACCGGCGCGATGGTCAGCAACAGGAACAACACCACCACACAAATGCATGGAATTGCGTACATTTTCAATAAGTTTTCTGTGTTTTTATAATATTTTTGTTGTTGGTCCGTTTGTGAGCTGGTTTTTATTTTCCTTTGTTGTGAATACGGAGGTTAAAGAAGACGGCTATGAGTCATTGAGATGCACAAGATTCATGATCAGTAGCGAAACACGCCCCATACAAAACAATGAAGAGGATGTATATGTTGGATTTAGTGGATATCTAAAGGAAGGAGTGCGTGACACCAGAGCTGTAGTGCTCTTCATTAGCTTGTGGCAAAAGCGATATTGTATTTATCTGATGGCAGCAATTTGCTTGACATATGCGCAAGTTTCTTTATCCTCGCAAGGAGTAGGGCTTTGCTTCTAGTGAGATAAGGTTTTCGTTCCTCAATCCCACATGTTGAACGATAACTTGGCTGCGTGGTGATTCTGCTTTGACGACAGTCGCCAGATAGTCCACCGGTGGGAACACAGCTCTGAGCCGGCATAGGTCTCTCTGAGAGAGGCGACCCGCATCTCCCACATTGAAGTGGCGTTACTGCGGCAGAATCAAAAAAGTGGCTTGCCGGTTGAAGTCTCAACTCCTTCGCGCCGCTGTAACGCAAATCGTAAGCGTCTCTATGCGGGCAGCGATCACTGCGACTTGTTTGAGTACTCGACTCCAGCACGTTGTTGCCGCCCAAATACGATGGCGCGGGGAAGGTGAAACCAGCGTCGCTGAATAAGGCAGCGGCATCCCCCTGTCGATGCCTTTGCGACAATTCCTTATCCTGCATTTGAAGGTGTGTATCGGCTGTACCGCACGCGCCGTGGGGCGCCCAATTGCGACTGTCATCGGCAACAGTTGTTGGTGTGTCTCGACGAGTGGTGCAGAGCCTGTGCGAGGGAGTCATGGGGGGAGTCCGCTTCACCGCATGCCGTTGTTGCCACAACAGGTGGGTCGTCAAAGCGGGCGAGGTACTGTCAAAGGGTTGGAGGTCGTCTTCACAGCTTTCTTTCACTAAGCCCCCTCCCCGTACATCTCTGCCGTCTATCCAGGCGGCATTCAGCAGACGTTCCACCCGCTCCCGCAAGGAAACGGCTGGATCATTTGCTGACAGAGTTTCAAGGGTATTTCCAACCTCCGCTTCTAAGTTTTCCTGTTGTGCGGGCGCATGAATGGGATTCGTGCTTGGCGAGTCCCCAGGAAAACCTTCCATGTCTTCTTGAGCATGCCGCGTCTTGGCCAGCAGGTCCGACTGCGCCATTTCATGCGTCGCCAGGTCCAAGCCCAGCTGGTGTAACACTTGAAGATTAAATACGGAATAACATTTTGGGGGATCGTGGTCCACCCGTGCAAGCACATCCACTGCGTGCATCTGTACCCGCTGGCTCTCGGCACTCGCATGCAGTTGCCTCGACTGCAGCATCAACTGACCAAGTTGGTGGGACGCCTCCTTAAGCAGCTGGGCAGAATAGTCGCGGTCGGCCTGAAGCGTCATGATGCGTTGAACCCGCCGTCGCTGTAACGCCTTGCGCTGGGCCGCCATGTCCGACGCCCCTGCCTTCCCCCGCCCCGTATCAGTTCGCAGATGCTGCAACGCACGCTCCATCGCGGCAACCCCCTCACCTACGTCACGCAGGTCAATTGCTATTAGCGCCAGCAGAAGCGTGACGGTGAAGCCCTCGTCGGAGGTGTTGCTCACTGGCTTGGCATCCATAAGTCTCGACAAAATTTCCGCCACCACATCATCACAGTTTGATGCCGCACTTTTCCACACATGGCAGAGGGCGACGGATGTCTGGCGTCGTTGCACAACCTCTTCGGGCTTAAGAAATCTGCAAAGTGTATTGTAAATGCGACGGCAGTGTCGGTTATGAGCGAGACATTGGGCCTCACAGAGCCCACTGATGCGCTGGTGCAGGGCATCCGCCGCCTCACGCGAGGCAAGGCACGAATCTGTCTGAGCAGCCGCTAAGACTTTTTCTACTTCATCAGGGGTTGTGAGCATACCATCAACACCCTCCATGTGTTAACCGGAGTCATGCATGCATTTGTGTATGTGTGTGTGTACGAAAAGTAGCAGCGGGCACAGCAATAAACATCACGCAGAGAGCGAAGCACCAGCGTCTTACAACACTTTCACTCCATCTGGCCACTAACACACATAAAAGTAAACCCATATATATTAGGAATATGTATGTGGTTTTGTCCTTGGCGTTGGGGGAGTTTGGGAGATTAGGTCAGTGTCTGTGGTTCATACCACACTAGACCCCAATTCGTGTATGGCGTGCTATCTAGTACACATTTCTTGTTACTATTGTTGTTGTTTGTTTTCTGCAGTTTGCTCCTCCGCCTGCCGTCGATGCATCCCCGTACAGACTTACACACAGAGAAGCAATCCAAAAATAAAAAGTTGTTGCACAGCAGCGGCATTATGTATGCGTCTCATTTCCTGTCGCACCACATCAGGTAGCACCCGGATCCCTTGCTATTCAATGCCCCGAGGTCGGAGCATCGCTCAATCCCTCGCGGAACATCACGTGCGTTGAAGAGCGATGACGGCAGGACGCCCAAGCCCTCCAGCGATTTAGGGATCTTTGCCTCCACACCCAACAGGTCCGCAAGTGTCATGTGAAGGTCCAACGTGGTTGAGATGCGGCGTGTTCGCTGCATCAGGTTCGAAAGCGTAACCCCCGCCGCGTACCCCTTTATCCGATCCATGCGGGACAGCAACTCGTGATGCAAAATCATGCTTACAAACGGCAGTGCGCGTTCCAGCTTCCCAGGTGCCGTTAATTCGTAGTAAGGCCCCATATGATTACCGTGATCAGAAAGTAGCAGCAGGGCATTGGACGGGTCGTCGAAAAAGCCAACACTATTTTGAAGCTCGTCGAGGAAGGCAACGAGGGCGTCATCCACGAGGTACAGCACACCATGTGTGCCCTCGTGGCCCTCAAGCAGGTGCAACACATCAAAAAAGAAAACAGCATCATCGTGCAAAGGTAAAGAGTCGTTTTGCAACGGGTTCATCCTCTTAGTTTTCTTCTTTTCTTCTTCTCGTCGTCGTTGTCGCAACCGTCGCCTGACGAGAGCACGTGTGTAATTCAAAACGTACTCGTGTACGTACTGCTGACCGATGCATCGTCGAAAGATGCTGTTAGGCCCTTGAAAATTACCCTCCAGCGCCGAATACTGAATGTGGCAAAACGGCCCAAATGTGTAGTAGTCCAAGTCATTGCCGTACGGTTCACCAAACCCGGCATTGTCGTCTCTCTCACCGAAGAGCGACGACATCATGTCCATGCAGTCTCCAACGGTATAGGAGGTACTGAGTCGGCTACCATACTTTCTTTTCGCTAACCGGAAGAGACTTGCTTCCGCAACCCCACGTCTTATGCCACGCAGACGGCTCACAATGTTGCCAGTGAAAAGGGGAACAAGATTGGCTTCCGTGCTATGGGATATTGTTGTAGCACCCTGCGCCTCCACAAAGACATGTTTACTCGATCTGTTGCTTCGGAAGTTACGGAGCCAATTGCTAAACTTTGGTAAAGACCGCCGTACTTCCTGACGGCTCACGGCATCCAACACCAAAAGAAGAACACTGGCTGGGGGATGAGCTTCTTCCTGCCCCTTTTTCTCTCCCGCCTCTCCTTGAAGCCTTGTGGAATGCCGGACGGGTGGAAAGATCTGGTATTCCTCGTGGTCTGAGGCAGAGCAATAAGCAGTGTAGGCCCCGCTTTCTCCCAGTGGAATAACCCAAACCTCGTTAGAGGGCCAGCCTGCACGTGCAATTCTTTCATGTTCAGTTCGAGGTTTCCGTAGAACCGGAACTAGTCGAGAAGGAATAATCTCCACAGACTGAATCACCCCTGTTGGGCCACGGGTAACGTGAACACCCATCGATTGGTGAACTGTCTCGTTCATCCCATACCGTTTTTCCAAGGTTTGATGCCATTTCTTGCTTATGTTAACCACCTTAGGGAGAACCTCTGTCCCCCCATTTAATTCACTGCGCTCTGGGAATTCAACGTACACCCTCACTTGCCTGCTACCGTCTGGGCAAAGCGGAGAGACAATCAAGACTTCCTCTTCGTCGTCCAAAAAGAGGATCCTGTTCGTGCCACATTGATCACTGCCGCCAAACGCGTTAAGCAGTCGGCGATGGGTGTATTCTGGAATCACCCACCCTACTGCGGCAGCACGCGATAACTTTAAACCCTCGAGTCCGCAAAAATCGACACGGTCCCCGAGCATCCCAACTTCCAAGAGACGCTTCCCATCACCTGGAAGAAACAATGGAACGATCAGTATAAGAAGCATAAACGTCAGAAAAATACCCACCACAACCCGCACCCTCCAAAATGGCAGGGTACAAACGCGTAAGGTGTCACTCTGCCTATGATGTTTTGAACTCCAAAAGCATTGAAAAATGCGGCATACTGGACCCAATACAATTGCACAGCCACAAAAAAACATAATACCATCAGCCAGGATACGGAATAAGAACAACATCAGTTCTTGCGTCTGACGATGACGAGCGGAAATTGTTAGATGAACACCGAAATGAATTGCCAGAATAACGGTCGACGCCAGAAGAAAAAATTTTCCAAGGCTTCTCCTCTGCATTAAACTTGAAGCACCAACCAAATGAAAAGTTCCAGGGAGAAAAAATACAGCATAGGCTCCAATACCTAATGCTATTGAAGAGCATTCTGTTGCTATACGTGTGGTAAAAGAAACTCCACGTATAGCCTTTCCCATCTTCAATAGCATCCCCCATGAGCAAAGGAGTAATACTATTGTAAGGCATATGTGCAAATACATAACTAGATGCGGCATCTGAAACCACAAAAACACACACGCAAGTTAAAAAAAAAAAAATCAATCCTTCCAACCGTACCCAAAAAAAAAAAAAAAACGAAGAAACATACAAATTGAGATACAAAAGTATATATAAATATAGCCAAAAGCAGGAAATAAAAAATAATAATAATGAACTTCACAACAGTAATAAAATAACAATAATAATAATAATAATAATCTAAAAAAGACTCGGAATTACAGAGACTTCATCTCACCTGCACAGTCAACAAGAATGTATACATCTCATACGATAGTTGCTGAATAAAATTATGCTCATCTATAAGGGAGAAAGTGCCAACATTATTTTCCTCACAAGTGGTAAGGCAGAGTTGGCACTTCCACTTCCCTCTTCTTCGTCACATGCATTCCGTACAAGAACATCCTGAAGCACCTGCAGAGTTTGCCACAACTTGTCTCGTTCCTCCAGTAATAGACCAAGCTGTTCCAATGATATAATCGACGTCCTCTTCGCTAGTGGTCCCTCATCACTAGAACGCTCTTCAGCAAAAGAGCCGTCCTGGCCGTCTTTAAAACCTGTTAGACAACGCTGGTGGCGTCCATGTGTGGCAAGAACAACTGCCTCATAGAACTCAACCTCCTGCCTCAAATCTTCCAACATTGCAACATACTCCTCTGGCACACAAAACGATAAAGATTCTACACACACATTTGAAGGAAAATCAGAGCCGCAAGGTTCACCATTCAGTTTAGAACTTCGCTTGCTCGTATGCAGATTGCAACTGCCTGTTTTATCTCGATGCCTCTGTTGAGGTTTCAATAACGTGTCGGTTAGATTTTTTATACCTTCAACCGCCCCAGATTCAGTGGTAGAAAAAGAAGCATATTGTGTGATTTGTTTATTATTCTTTGCTTCGGTGAACTCGGGGGCTGCAGAATACTCCCCCACACTGGTCAGTAGTTCAGTATTCTTTGTTTCGTTTTCAGGTGAAGATCCAAGAACATTAGGCCCTCCGTACTTCTCTCGAACCATTTTTTGCTGCAACTTCATAGCTCTTGTCAGTCTCACTCCTTCTATATACCCACCACCTTCAGACGTATTGGCTCGCCGCTCAAGAGCAGATCTAGAATACGTGCTAAGCATCTTTTTCAAAAACCGGTACATCCACTTCAGAAGCATGATATGCTCTTGAAGCTTTCCTGCCGCCAAACGTGACACATCTACTTCCAAAGAAAACTCCGGAGGTACGCAGCCCCGAAGCATAAGTTGTAGTGTCTGCATGTTCTTTTCACAGTATCCACGCTCCTGCATAGTATCTGAAGAAGGGTCCTGATTTATGCAAGTAACCGTTGTAACACTCCATTCAACACGACTAAGAAGCCTAGCTGCACGTTTTGCCCTTGTTTGAGCAACATTTGCCTCTGGTAGTCTGAGCGCAGTGCAGTTTTCCGCCACACGAGAAGCTGCAGCATCAACTATGGTGCAATACGCAACACCATCACGCAATGATTCAACGTTTGGGTACTGCGCAGTGCAAACGCTATTAATCCATAATAGCAGATCCCCTCTTCCAGAGGGTTGTGATGTCGCTGAGGTACCATACATCTAAATTTATCCCCTTTTCCGGTTCAATAAATGGTCCAAACCAACGTAAGCCCTTTCAAGTTCCTTTTCCTTCTGGTTTTCCTCGTAATGTATAACAATAAGTAAAAACAAAAATACAAAAAAAAAAGGTTATTAGACACAACTTTATTATCCATTTTCAAAATAAGAAAAAAAAACCACGACAACAAAAAAAATAGTATTAGTAATAATAATACAACACTTTCCGACAGACTCGTACTTCACCTTACTCTCACGCAAGCTGTGCATAAAACGTCAATTTAATCTTTTCATTTACTGAGTCACAAGTGTAAGTAAAGAAAAAGTAAATTTTTCCACACCTCAAAAAAGGAAGGCAAAAAAATAGCGCACGCGACTCCAATAATGATAATCTCAAAATGATAACAATAATAAACAATAAATAAAGGCAAAATGGTACTAACACCGTCGCCAAAAAAACACCTTTAATACCATAAAGATTACCTCGATTGAGTAAAACAAAACAAAAAAGCAACAAAGTCAAAAGGAAAATATCAAAAAGCATTTTTGATTAATTCCTCCTAAAAACTCAGTGTCCTTTCAGATGCAATTAATTGGACGTTCATCAGCATTGTCAGTGTCCTCACTATTTGCATCAGCAGTTAATGCAAAAGTAAATATATTGAAGCCTTCTTCGCAAGGATCATCATCAATGGCAACCTCGTCATTATTCATCCTCAGAACCACCAAAACAGGCTCATCAGTTTTTGATCTACAATGTATGGTCCACCCTCCGCCATAAACAGGCTGCTGTTCTGAACCTGTTTTATATGTTATAAGTAACGTGCCGGCAATGTACTTCGCTCAACTGTTGAGCCTTGCAACAATCATGCAATTTCGGTGTGATGGTCGCGAACTAGCCCACCGCGTTCCTGCCCGTCTGATACTCGTAGTCGGTAAAACCGGCCAATGATAAGTGAAATGAAAAGGGTCCAAACTCCTGCCCATGTAGCAGCTTTATATATCTCAGGCACTGCAAGCCAAGTAGTTTCACACTCCCTCCATAAACCAATGCATCTGCTCCATTGACGCCGTGAAGACACGGCAAATCCAATAAAAATAACCCGGACTAGTCCAGGTAACCCATGTATACTGGAAACATCAAGTGCATCATCTATTCGGAATTTGTGTTTGATCAAATACATAGACAGAACATCAAAAACGGCAATAAAAAGAGCACAAACAATAGCGTCAGGTACCGTAATATAGCCAGAAATAGGAATTATGCCAGCTAAACCCACAGTGGCTCCACATTTATCATAGCAATAAGACTCACTTTTTTGGTTCGCTGCATGTGAGAAAAAAGAAAGCAGCAGGAGCAAACAGTATCTACCACCTGCAAATTAATGACAGCATAAACATCTCCTCTTCCGAACAAAAGGGAACTTCCTCCGTTAAACCCAAACCATTCAGTCCATAACATAATGGCCCCAATACAAGTAAAAAGAAGAAGAAAGTAAGGCACATTACCCCGATGAATATGGAAATCCCGATGACATCAATAGAATAATGATACATATCAATGATGAAACCCCAGTAGTAGCATGAATCATAATACCTCTGGCAAAATCCTGTACATCCATTCGACCCAGCCCACCCTCAGGTACCCAAATCCAGTAGGCAAGAAAAAAAAAATAATACACAATCAACTTCCATAAAACCAAAAAAACTAAAGATGGATGAAAAGTCAACTGCTTTGCATAAACACTAGTCATGAAAAGTGGCGTCATTTTCACAAACACCATCTGGAAAAGAGCAAATAACGCCTATGGGATGATACTTCTACCATAGAAAGTTTTGTGATCCACGTTCATCATAAACACACAATTAAATGTGCCAATAACACCCTTGCCTCCCGCCGTATTGGATATTGTTAGGAGATATTCAGCACATACCCAAGGCACGGAAAGAACAGCACACCTGCCAAATATCTGCGCAAAAACGAAGGTTTTCTTTTTGACACGCAAAACACCTGCCTCAAAAAAAAAAAAAAAACTAACCCGGCATCATCCCTCAAGACAAGCACTGGCGATATCAAGACTCACAAAATACCACTGTCTTCCGGCGAGCATTTTTCTGCTGAACTAGGAATTGACAACAACATAGAGCTCATACGTGCGAATACAAAGACGACCCTTCGCTTTTTCTATTTCACCCTGTAATAAATCTAAAACAAGCTGGAAAGAAGCTACAAAAACCAGAAGAAAAAGAAACACAGCAACAACAGGCAGCCATTTTTAAGCCTCCACCGGATCTCAGCATTAAAAAAAATGCATTGAATATATTAAAAACAAATACGCAGCCTCGCCCAACCCCGAAGGGCTAAAAAAGCACACAAACAAGGACCCACGCGGGGGGCCACCACCAATGCAACAGCCTACAATTTATATTTTGCTTCTGCTTACTTATCTTGTGTCTCTATACCTCTTTGACTGCTTTTTGCCATGTTCTACACACGCCGTAGTTGTTAGAAGTCATCAGCGCTTTCCCATGCTTCCGGCGAGGCGCTTGCGCCTTTTGTTGGGGAGGGCCCTAAACGAGGTCTCGGTTCTTTCACCCCCCGTCCTCCAAACGGGGCGACAATTTGCAGGATTATCTACTTAAAAGCTATATGCAAGAAGCCGCTACGAATGAAAGATTGACGGAGCTTTTTTCTTCAGTTTCATCCCTTGGAATAGCGTCGCCGGAAGATTGGTTGCGGCTGAAAAAACTCCGTTTTTTCCATCTACCTGAACTTTCATGTCGAACCGTTACTAGGCTTTTTGCAATACTTGTTGAAAAGAGCGTCTGTGGAAACGTTGAATGCGTACGGATACAGGGTAAATTGTCTCAGCTGAATTTTACAGAAAACCTGAGGGATTATGAATGTTTAGAAACACTTCATTGTATCACCACTGTCGGTTCCCGGTTATCACCTAGTTTCATACCACATGCTTTAGAATCCATTCAAGGTTTGGTAAAACAGTGTCAAACAGAGTTGCTACCGACATTATCGTACACTATTGGAAGACTTATTACTTCAAAAGAAAATAAATGGATTTCCGTTGAGGTCAAGCACTCTCTTCTGGAAAGCTTGCTTGTAATAGTGGAGTCAATCGACTGTATGTTGCTCAGTCAACGCGAAGTTATTTACATTTTTTTGGGCCTTATCTACGTTCTGGTCACCTATTGTAGACCTGCGAAACGCATATGTGAAAACCTTGGATGCCCTGCTGTTGCGCGGGATTGAGTTGGAAAAAATAAAAGATGATGTTCCCATGGATTTGTTGTTATTACTTTGCGGTTTATGTCCTCTGCTTGAGTGCTCCGGTGTGAGGAACGCAACTCCTCGTTTACAAGAGGCTGGATTGATAGTGTATGTTTCGACCGAGTACTGTGAGACTCAAGGTACATCGCAAGGATTTCTGAAACGGTCATTAAAGGTGCTTGATATAGTTCTAGTTTTTTTGGCTCAAGATGTCGCCCGTGTAGAATTACAAAACTGTCAAGTATCTTGTGTTGTTTTGGAGATGCTTACATGGTCTGGTACAACAAATGTATTGAAAAATGCGCAGATTTTGCTTCATCTGATTCTTTGTGGGCTGCTTAATGGTGAGAAGGGCGCGTGGTATTGTGATTCGAAGCTGGATATGATCTCTGAAGGACATAATCAAAAGCCATTGGTGAATTATTTTCTTTTTGACCAACGTATACATTTTAGGGACATTCTTACCACCCGCCTAAGTATGTCTATATTCTCCTCTGTACATCTACGAGGATTCGAAAAGGCTTCTGTCCAAGAGGTCATTGTGGTTCTAGAGGCCTTGGTAAACGGAAATATTTTGGAGCATGTTAAGCAAAGGTATTTGTAGGGATGTATAACAAAATTACCATGGACCGTTCGTGTTGTATCATGACAGGACTTTTTTCGTATCGTGAACTCTATTATGAAGCTGCGTGTTCATGATAAACCAACGTTGTGTGCGATTCAGGATAACTGTCAGCAACTTGGTGTTGAAAACAAATTTGTATACGAAAACAACTCACAGGAAGGTGGAACTCATAAAAAGTTAGCGCAAACAGTATCAATGGATGCTTGGAACTCGGATACTATCGATCTACATATCTGTGAGAAGTCTTTACAACCTTCGGTACAAGAAAAAAGTTGTACAGTGGATGTACCAACGTTAATGGAAAATCTAAGTACCCGAAAGGGTGTGCGTAGTACCACTGTAAGACATTGTGTATCTATCATCAAGTCACTCGCCCATCATCAAGTGGCTTTTAAAAATGAAAAGATGTATCAGTTAGTTGCGACATTCTATGTTTTCTCGGGTAAAAGCAAGACTTTCTCCTGGCTCAACGCTTTCCTTAATCCTTGATGGAATAAAAGCTGGAGTCTCTCGTGAGGCGCTAACAGACGCTCTCTCATGGGTTGGTTGTCAGCTCCTTAAGGAAGATCAACCAAGCACGCATTCAAAAGATGTAGCCACCTATTTTGTTGCAGCGCATGAGCTGGTATTCTTGAATACTGCATCTCATCATGTTCTCATTGGTGTTTTTCAACGGGGAAAGACTATTGAGTTGCTTTCCACTCATTTAGCAGCTCACCTTTTTGCGGCCATGTGTGCACTTGGTGTCGGTGATAGATTGCTGCTTTAACGCCTTCTAAATCGAGTGGAGCTTTGGTGCTTAGATTTGCTGAAGGCCGTTGAATGGTCAAAAGAAGATTGGAAAGCCGGTTTGGTTCTGGTTCACACCTTGTGGACTGCAGCATCAGAGGCTGTATGGAATCAATTAATGAAACTTACACATAAATTAATTTAATACATGATTGAGCGGGAAAATAAGCCAAACGCACCGGGATATTCTCTTTTGGTTGCTTCAGTTGCCGCCACTTTCAGTATTCACAATGATGATGAAAACCTTTCCTCGAAAAAGATAGGAAAGGGTGTAAATTTTGAGCAGCTTCCAGGATTTTTTGAATATTGTTGCTTCACTTTTTTTCGGAGGACGGCATAACTTTTTCGCTTCCCCAAAATGACAGGCGACTAAGAACTGAGGTCGAACCTCCTATGATTCCCCAATGCAGCAATATCATCTATTTTATTATCATTACCCATGATGTTCAACACCTTGCTCGAAGTGACAATAAATCTTCAAAGAGGCCAACAACGCTTGGGGTGAGCTTGTGTCGATACTGTTTAAAGCACGTGGAGAAAACAGCAATTGCAGACAACACATTAATGACCGCGGTGGGATTTTTAATTCGATTCGGTGCAAGCAGTCAGGCGTTCGACCGATTTATGTCGGCATTATTAGAAAAGGAATGTAATGTAAACTTGTTGTCGGTGTGCTTCATAGCGGAAGATTTGGTTCGAACAGGCAAACGAAGGTTTGTAGCCACGCAGTTTTTAGTTCATTTTTCACAACGGAATTGCTTAGACGATTTGCCAGCTGTGGCATTGTTCTCCTTACTAAGTTTCTTTTTGCGGGACGCCGAACGGGTGGCTCTTGGATTAACTCGAGCAGATATGATGATTACCCTTGTGTGGTCATCGCTTATTATTAAACTGGTGCAGCTTCCAGAAACTAAAAAGCTTTGGACTCTGGTAGAGCCAGTACCTGTGGAATCAAGGTCGTCGTTGTTGTGTTTTCTTGGTGAAAGTGGATTGATAGAAAAGTCTTCCGTAGCTGAACTTTTGCCACCTGTTTCTACGGTTTTAAGCTGGCAGCTGGATTCAATAAACGGTGTCTCTGTTACCATTTTTTTTTTTTTACAAATGGTAAAAATGTCTCTTGCTAGTCGTGGAATCTATGAAAACACTACCGCTGTAGTTGTGGCGAGGGGGGAAGGGGGGGATTTTGAATAGAATTTTGGGGTGTATTCAATGATATAAACTTATTTTCCACTTTTACTTCAGCGTTTTCCATGTTTTATATGTTTCTTTTTTGCTGCTGCTGTGTCACTTTGCACATGTTTTGGTACCATTAACATTTGCCTCTTATTACTTTACCTTTCTGAAGAGAGAAAGACATATTTTTTTTAATTTTTTTTTTTTTAGGGGTAGGTCAGGGTAGGGAAATTTCATTGTCCCGGTTACATGTGATCTCGTAGAGGCAAAAACAGCCATGTATTGTAATAAAAAGTCGGGAAGTGAAGATGTTGAGCGATTATTTGAGGTGTTGCAACTGTACGAGCAACAAATATTGAATCTAACGGCATCTATCGAGAGTCAGAATGAAGAGAATGCCAGGATAGAAACGAGTCTCGTGGATCTGGTCCACAAAAAAATTGGTGGCGGTTCCCCTTCTCCTCCAGTGCTGGAAAATAGTGTTACGAGTACAAGGGATGGGGAGTTTTCCTTAAAAATTGGTAAAGTTCAGGAGGAAATTGAAGCGACGCGCCAATCGCTGCAGAAGGCACAGAAAAACGAAGAGCTGGCGGGAACTGCATTGACCCGTATTGCAAACTTTATCATGCACAATGATGAAAAGTATAAGCATTATCTTGATGGCTTGAGGGAACTCATACAGTGCTTTCAGAATGTTTGGAGCATGAGCGAGGAACACAATACCAAGTTAAAGGTGAAACTCAAAATGAACCCGGGTGAAAATCCTCTTAATGCAAGTACGTGGTCGTTTGGGGAAGCACGACCCCAACGCTTCTTGCCTGAGGAGAAGCTGGCACCATACTATGTTGAAGTGACTAGAACAGTAGCTCCTTTGCTGAATTGCATGACGGCAATTCTCGATTCTCTTAAAATGAAGAGTAAACTTTGTTTGATCAATCGAAAATGTCTAGAGGAAGGTCATCAGAGAGTAAAGTCTCAGCTCTTTACGCAGAGAGATGTATTAAAGGATGTTCGTCACACTGTTAACAACATGGAAGCAGCCATATTGAGCCTGCAACTGGCAAACAATGCCCAGAAAGGTATACGAGAGAAGCTGCAACAGGATCTGGTAGAATTAGATAGCTCCCTGAGTCTCAATGAAAGTATAGTTTCAACAAAGGAGACAATATTGCGCTTGTCTATGGAAATAGAGGTGTTACAGCAAGTTCTAGAAGACACATCAACGTCAACCCAGGCAGCCCAATCCGTGGAGAGAGAAACGGTTGATGCTGCAAACTCTCAAACACTTGAGTTTGAGCATGCCACTAATGCGGTTGAGCGTGTAAGACGTGCGGTCGCAGCACTGGAAAAGGAGAAAGTTGAACTTCAAGCTCAAATAGAGGCCAGTCGTGACAACACGCAGCAACAGCTTCAGGAGACAGAGGACGAAGTACAGAAAGTGAAGGATTTGTATGAAGAGGAGCATGAAATTAAAGAAGCTCAAAAGCTATTGGAGACGGAAACGGAGTCCCTCGCGATGTCCCTGGATGAAGCAAGGAAACGCGTGACTGTACTGCAGGCCCAACTTGAGTCTAAGGCAAGCCGGAAGGCGATGCTCCAGGACGAGAAACTGGCTACGGAGGAAAGTGTGAACAAAGCGCAAAACGAGTGTGTGTGTGCTTGCAATAATATTATTGCAATACGTAGACGGACGTCTTTGTTACGGCAAGAAGAAGAAAAGGCGTTAAGGGACTTAGAGTACATCACCTCACTTAGGTCGCAAACACTTCATTCGACGTTGCCAAGAGCATTTACGTGTCAATTAGAGGCAGGTGGCCACCGAGCAGAAGAGAACCTTCATCAAGTGGTGGCGTTGCGAGATAGGAGTCTATTTACGAAGGCTCGATGGGAACACCGCTACAATGTTGTGGCAACGAGTCCCCCTTGCATCTGCAGTGATACTCTTAACTCGGTGGATGAGGCCGGAGCGAATAGGAGTGCCGTGCAACGCTCAGCCTCTTCCACTAAAACACAACGATCATTACACTCTACAGGTGTCTTGCCCCCCGTTGCTCCCACACCGTCATCGAAGCACTCATTGGATGATCACTTCTCCCCATGTACGGCGGAACGGGAATCGAGAGAAGGAGCTATGCTTATCTCCACCGAAGAACCACCTAGCGGAATGACAAGTCAGATTGTGATTGGCGACAAGAGCTATTCGGTTACCCATCCCCGCAGCTCTCCTACTAGTCCACCTATTGCAAGCTTACGGGGGAGTTCCTCAGAAACAAGATGCCCCGCAACATTGCCAACCGACAAGACTGCAATAACGCCTTTGCAAGAGTCACCGAGTAGTCTGAATGGAAAGGGGAAAACAGAGGTCAGTCCAGTGATTGAACGTATCAATCTTCGTTTGCAGGAAATTCTGAACCGAACGTACTGACCTACCCACCTAGCTGTATCGAAGCCTCCGGACAGGTTGAATTGCCTCCAGATGTACCATTGCAAACCATGCAGGAATTGCTGTTGTTTGGTGTAACTTTTATAGGATCTCGCTTTTGTTGATTTTGTAATGTGTTTGTTTTACGCATTTGTTTTATTTACTCATTGCATCTTGTCTTCTAGAGGCTTTTTTTTTTTACTGCCGTGTTCATTGGGGTTTTCTTGCCTTTTTTGTGGTTCTTGTTTTCGTTGTCATTTTAGCTACTCAATGACTGAGGACCCCGTAGAGGACGTTAGGCGTTACCTGGCACGTGATGAAGTCAGTGCAAAGCAACAATTTACGACCTCGCTGCAGGGGAAAAGCTCTGAGGAACTAGTGGCCCTTCTTAGGTCGCGAAGGGAGGCGAATGATGCGGATGAAGCTGAAAGCATGCTAAGTGGTGACAATTGCAGCGCTGTTGTTGTGAAGTCGGAGAGTGGTATAAAGAATACTCCGCCCGCAGCAAGGAAACTGCAGGTGGAGGATGTAGCAAGTAGCCTGACGGGCACAGAGAGATTGGTTGAGATCAGTAGAGTAGACACAAGCCGCGATGAGCCCTTAACGCAGTTGAAAGGTAACGAGAGCCAACGGAGTCTCCAAGAGGAGTACAGTGTGGCGTGGAAGGCGGTACGCTCAGGGGTTATGGTCACGAAGGAAGAATTAGAGGAAGTCCAGCAAGAGATGCTTCTGCAGGAGCGTGTGTTAAAGGCCTTGGAAAGGGACAACGCGGAGGTTCATGCAGAGCGGCGGCTACTGCGTGCTAAATTGGCCGAGATGGAGCAAAAGGCAGTGAATGTTGAGGCCAAGTACAGTATTTTGGCAAGTAGTCAGAGTCCCAATCCCCATGCAGGTCAGCCTCTGCCGTCCGCTGCAACCACGTCAACGCAAAGCGGGCAGCGGGGCTGCCAAGACGAACTGCATATGGAGTTGGAACAGCAGAAAACCATGGTGCGGGAGCTGCAGCTGGAGTTGGAGCTGCTTGGACGCGAGAAGAAAGAGCTTGAGACCCGTTTAGCAGCTCTTGATGTCAAGAAATTTGGGGAGATGGAGCTGGAGCTTCGCAACCTGCGTGTCGATTTAAAGCGCAAGGAGACGGAACACAATGGCACCGTGAAAGATATGGCACGAAAGATTGCGTGGTATGTGGAGCACCAGGAGTTTAACCGTTCTCAGGAGGAGCTGCTGAAGGAACAGCAGGACACCATCTGCCGTCTCCGTGCGAGACTGCATGAGATGGGGGCCATGGACGACACGGGGAGGCACAAGCGTGTGGGGAAGGATGCACGGGTGAAGTACCTCACCAAGCGCGTGGTTGAGCTTGAAGAGGCGCTTAACCAGAAACACCCGGACAGCATTGCACAACTCATTCGCAGCTGTCAACCCTCGGTTCAAGATTCAAAGCAGTTTAAGCAGCTTAACCTTAGAATCAAGGAACTGGAGGAGGCGATCGTAGAAAAGGACCGCTGCGCTGAGGCGGCAGTCGCCCGCCTGCGGGTGGAGACGGATCGTCTGCGGATTCAGTACCAAGAAAAGATTGAGAGGCTCGAGGAGGAGCTTAAGATCCGCCTCATGCATGCACAGACGCGACGTGTTTGCGAGCTGGAAAAGCAACTGGCGGAAGCCAGACAGGCGTTGCGAGAAAGAGACCAGGAAGGAAAATCATTCGTGGCAGCTGTGGAGAGGCCGGTCGCTGCTGACCGATGTCTACCCGGGAAAGACGCTGCGGCCTTGGATGAGCCAGAGGAGTCCAAAGCATGCATGACAGCGACGCAAACGGGGGCGGTTAACCACGTGGGAGAAGCCATTTCACTGCTCCAGAAGGAGAATGAAGCTCTGAAAAGTCAACTGTCGCAAACCACTCAGGCGGTGACACAGACACCTGCTGCTGTCGCAGCGTCCCCTGACAGTGAAGGAAAAACATTCCCATTGCATGTTATTTCGAGCATGCAGGCCCAACTTAGCACCCTCACCGCCGAGTTGGCGGTGTACAAACAGTTGTTAACGGAGAGCCAAGGGTCACTTCGCGACGCACATGCACGGTGGGAAGAACGCCTATTAACCGCAAGGCAGGAGTATCAGTACCAGCTGCAGCATGTGCGACAGGAGCACAACGAGGACATTAAGCGAATTCAAGAGAACCACCAACGGGAGATGAAGGCCATTGCTGAACAACAGCAGGCCTTGGAGGCGGCCTCGTGGGCCTGCCAAAAAGCTCCACAAATTACTTTTGAGGACCCACGACATGGTCATGCCTTCCTTCAAAGCGTTGCGGAGCGATTGAGGTACCTTGAACGTCGTCAGGTGCAGAAGGAGCGTGAAGCCGCCCACGAGATTTCGGAGGTCAAGCGTGTGGCTGACTTTGAACTTGCATTGGCGAAGCAGCGAACGGAAATGGTGATTGAGCAAAAGAACTGCCAGATCCAGGAATTCAGGCTGCAGCTGGACCAGCTGCTTGCAACGCTTGCACTTCTGCAGTCTCATGCATAGGAAGAGTGAAGGAAACCTCGACCTGGACGGACGCCCTGTTTGTATCTTGGCTTTTTGCGGGTTAGACACCCCGAGCGTTGTTTCGTATTTTTTTCCATTTCCATTTTATTTTGTTCTATCCCCCTGATCTTTCGGTTGAGCATCACCGTCAGGGTTGACCCAGTTCTGCACCGCAGACACGACAATGAAAAAGGAATGGGGGAAGAGGGGTGTCGATAACCTCTGCCTATTGACCGTGTGTCTGCAGCGTGCCAGGGTGCACAGCGAGATTTCCCCTGTTTTGCAGATGGTGCATGTGTGTGACTCCCCGACGGGGCGTTTACGCTGTGACCCTCAAGAAGATGCCAGTTATCGATCTTCGGACGTGATGCAATGCATTCGTGTGGGCTTCTCTACTTACTCTCTGAGTGACGAAGGAAAGGCAAAAAAGTAAAAAGGTTTTCAACAAATATTCAACACATACTTCTACCTACGTGCGTGCACACACAAATACGCACAGCAGGAGTAAAGGATGCCGCAGCATAGCATGACCCACGGTGTGGTGTTTTTCTTACTTTTTGCTCTCGTTGCGTTGACGCCCTCTGCTGCCCTTATCGTCCCCACAGGGTGGCTGAAGCCGCAAAATATTGATGGCTACATATTTGATCCTTTCTGCGGGAGTTTGGAAAGGTGTACGACGCAAATGAATATGTGCGTCGTCGAGCCGTGATCGAGCGGACGTTGGCGAGGGTGCCCGCCTACAATGTGGCTGGAAAACACCTTTACGTGATGAGTATCAATTACATGTTATCCTGGATGCCGGAAGAGTTTGCGAGGCTGAACAGGGCAAGGTCTAGTATCATGTGCCATTTCACCAAGAAGAGTTTGCAGCGTCAGTACAAGCCAACCGGTCAGCGACTCCGCAACGCGGTGGACTACCGCAACTACACCCCCGCAGTTCTGACACCGGTGAAGAATCAGGGTTCTTGTGGAAATTGTTGGGTCCATGCTGCGGTGGAAGGGGTGGAGACGCTTTACGTCATTTCAACTGAAAGGTTTCACGTGATGAGCCAGCAGGGATTGACTACTTGTGTATCCAGCCCATACGAGTGCGGTGGGATAGGTGGTTGCCACAGTGCTACAGAAGATTTCGTCCACCACTATACTAGAAATGGCATTACAACAGTGGGAATATTCCTACACGTCGCCCGGGTCAACCACTACATGAAGCTTCTAGCCAACAATTAGCATGCAATCGTGAGGGCTCTTGCTCGCTTCGGCCCTTTGGCCGTCAACGTGGATGCAACATACTGGCGCTCCTGCGCCGGGGGCACCTTCCACGGCCGCGACTACGGCAAGAACATGAAATTATTAACCACGCGGTACAGCTTGTGGGCTACGGGTACGATGACAGTCTGTGTGCTGATTACTGGATGTTACGTAACTCGTGGACCCCAAACTTGAGTGAAATGGGTTACATTCGGCTGCTGTGCATGAGTAAAGCCGAGTGCGGCTGGGACTTTGACATGCAGGATGGGACGGCGTGCAAGGGCGGCCCTTCCGTGGTCGGGGTCTGCGGAGAGTGTGGAGTTCTCTTGGATGCAACCCTCCCTTGGATAACATAGTTGCAGCACGACGCACCTAGTATGGCCAACACACACACACACACCGTGCCGCACCTGTGGTTCCCCTCCTCTCTCTTTTCCTTCGCAGGGAGGGAGGGAGGGGAGGGGGGGGGGTGCAACAAAGCACATCGCCCTTGGGATCAGTGCATTTTATTGTATTTTCTTATTTATTTTTTGGGATGTTGTTTTTGGGGAGTATTTGAGGGAGAAAGAACAAAGGATCCGTGACTCAACGCGGGTTGACGGGAGATCGCATGTAGGGTTTTGCCTCTCTCTTTTCTTGCGCATCATTAGTTTTTGTTTTTTGTTTTCCCCGCTGCCAACGATACGATGTCGGAAGGCAGCGAGTACAAATTTTGTTTTGGTTTCTTCTTTTTATTTCCCTCACGAGGATTTAGTTCTTGATTTATTTATTTTTTTGCTTTTTGATGTGCGGGGATTGTTCATTGCGGGTTGGTGCCGAGGACGGGGGGGGGGTGTTACGTGTTGCGCGCCCCGCTCCTCCACGGCACGATGCAGTGAGTCGGAGGATGTGCTACCTCCCTTGCGTACTATCGTACTTTTCTATTCTTTTCCTCTTCCTCTTGCTGTTGTTGCGGTTTTCTTCACGGTGCGTGGAAGGAGCAGGCGGGAAAAATGAATCGCCTCAACGTCAACGAGGCAACTCGCGAGGAACTTCTGGAGGTCGTCAAGCAGCTGCGACAGCAGCTGCGGCAACACCAGACGAGCTCCGAACGCGCCAAGGAACTCAAAAGACAGGTGGACCAGTTGAAGCAGGAGCTTTGTGAGAAAGAGAGTGCGGTGCGGGCGTTGGGGCAGCAGAATGTCATGTTGTCTGAGAAGTCTGCGGCGGATGAAGAGACCATCGGCGTTTTGATCAAGCAGCTTGAGGACATGAATGTGGGGATGACCGACACGACGGGCAGCGACGGCGTCGTGGAGGCGCGTGCGGTCCCTGCAAAGGCGGCTGCCGCCAGGGTTGGCCAGGCGTCGGTAAAGGGATCAGACGGCACCAGTTTGGCGGGGAGTGCTGGGGGAGAGTTCTCGACGCCCCCCAATGCTGCGGCAATCATCGCGCAGCAAAACGAGGAAATGGCGAAGCTTGAGATGAAGGTGCGTGAGCTCACGGAGGTCAACACATTCTACACGGCAATTGTCTCGCACCATGACGAAGAAGAACGGCTTCGGGCGGCACAGAAAGACATGTTTGTCGCGACAAAGCTGAATGCGGCAGCATCTGCCGATATCACCCCCTTCCATGACCGTATTGTTGCCCTGGAAAATGAGCGAGATAGCTTGCAGCGAGTAGTGCGACAACAAAATCAGGAGAAGCAGGCCCTCATGAGCGAGCTCCAAGAGCATTGTGAGGAGCTTTCACGTTTAGAGCTGGATCTGGTGGCTGCAGAACGCTGGAAAGTGTCCGCGGAAGCATCCTCTGAAACAGTAGCAAGCATTCCCCCTGTCTACACCTTTTCTTCGCTGCCAGATGAGGAATTTCCGTCCTTGCGAACATCGGGGCAGTTAGCGGAGTCGATGCAGTATAAAGGTAGGCATGGTGGATCCGTGCCTAGCCCCGCCACGAGGCCCAGAAGCACCGGCTCCTCAGCGGACACGCATGCGCCCGCACGCGGCCTTGCAGGCAGCAGAGGCCTGCCCCCGCCGGATGCGCTTCCTGAGATTCGCCTGCGGAACCCGTCCAAACAGGAGAAGTTGCTTTTGGAACGGGTTGAATTGTACTGGAAATGCATCGAGGAAATGCAAGAATTTGAAGTGGACCGTCAGCGAGGGTTTGACAGAATTGAGCACGCGCGCGCGGAGCTTTTCACTGAGATGAACACAAAACTTGAGGAGCAGCGTCGAGAGATTCAGCGGCTAAACAAACGACTCGCCGCTTCTGCTGGCACGTGCGGAGGCGAAGATGAGCGGCGGACGACGGAGCCCCGCTCGGTGCGGGATGCACTTACTTCACCCATAGTGTTTTCCGGGTACGAGGGTGAACATGCAAAGATGCCATCCTTTAACGCCCGCCCCGAGGCTTCTACTGGAGTGGGTGGGGCGTTGTCGGAGGAGGGGGGTGATGACGGAATCAATGCTGGATGGAAAGCGCCGGGTGGCGATTACGGCGTTACCGTGGCTGATGCGAGTATGGGTGAAAGGGCAATGCTGGAATGTTTAGGGTCCGCCGGTGTCTTGGCAAAGGCGCCTGCACTAAAAAAAAATGAGGCGGAGATGGAAGCGGAGGAGACGGACACCGAGTTTGGTGGAGACGAAAGGATTGTGTGCAAAGCGGGCGGCCCCGCCGAGGCGGAGACGAGGCAGTGGCGGGAGATGCGCGATTCACCTCTACCCAAAGTTGATTGGGAGCGGCAGCTGCTGGCCAAGGAGGAAGGCATTGGCAGATTGGGCATCCTTCGTGAAGAGGGAGACGCGGCGGTCCACATGCTGCTGCTGAGTCGGGCGGCCATTGCGGCGGCGGCGACAGCAGGGTTCACTGCACACGACAAAGGATCTCCAGACGGCGTGGAGGCGCTTCAAACCGCGCTTGATAAGATGCGGGGGTTGGTTTCCTCCCTTGAAGGACGGGAACAAGAACTTTTGGCTGAGGTTGCACGATTGCAGAAAGAGATGACGCCTGTGCTGCAGGTAGCGGGTTACAAAAATAACCCGACAGCAACGCAGAAGACGATTCCCTCTTCTCCATCATCCTCCTCGCTCGCTGCCGCTTGCGTCAGCGAGCCCTGGGAACCCCTGCGATGCGTATGCCGAGCGTACGCTGAGGTGGTGGATGCACAGATCGCACTTTTGCGCACAGCCTCTGCCTCCGCCGTTGCACCCTCAATTCCAGGCGAGGGCTTTGCTGATATCGGCAACACGCTGGACGCGCTTCTGGCGAAGGCCGGTCGCGTCGCCAACGGCATCCGCGACGAGGAGCGAGGCGGCGCTGGCGCTTCCTTTGGAGTTGCTGCTGAGGAAGGCTCCGAGAAGGCGCCCGAGAGGGACACGCCGTTGCCCAAGACAGCGCCGCAATTACCATCTTCGGAAGGAGCGGGTGATGCCACAGCTGGCAGCCAGCACCCACGCCACGAAACCCCCCCGAGCCAAGCAGCTGGACCAGAGACCACGAGAAGCGGGCATTCGCCCAACAAACATCACACCGCATTTTCGCTTCCACTGGCGGAAAACGGCGAAAGGGACACACAGGCCCCAAGCGCCGCCTGCACAACGGCGCCACCGCGGCGGGAATCACCCGGCGCCCTCTCTGCAAAAGAATATTCGCACACAACCGCCAATGCCGCAGCGACCGGCAGCCCGCCGCCGCCCGCCGGCCCACAGCCCACCGAACGGTTCGTGCCGGATCCGTTGGATTACTTCATGACCTCCCGAGGGGTGGGGGAAACGACGTGGCGCAGCGCTAATGTTCAGGGCGGCGCGCCTGGAGCGAGGAACTTTCTCGACATATTGGGCGCCCCCCCCGCCTCCGCGCCCCACCCCATGCAGGGGGGAGACGACAACACCTTTGTTGCAGAATTTGATCCGTTTGCATGAGCTTCCTGCACATATGTGTAAGCGTGTGTGGCCTCATCGCTCTTGGACCTGGCCCTATTGGGGCGAAAAGGAGGGATATTTGCGGGCGCCGGGCGGGCCGATGCCCTATGGCCCGGTTGCCGGAGCAATCGTGGCTCAAGTTTGCGACGCTACCTCGACCCGCGTTTGCCCAGCAAGAAACGCCCTTTATGGCACCCGGGAGCTGCGTCCACAGAGCGCGCCGATTTCTGGACGCGGCAATCTTGCCGAAGCTGAATTGCCCGCGGCAGTTCGCTTGCGGTGTTGGATTTTACCGCGTTTTTTTTTTTTTTTACAACGAGCGTGTGGCGGTGAATGCCGCGCGTTACCCCACTCACCCACCTACACCCCACACCCTTTGCGCGCCTATAGCTGGCGCCATGGGGCCGGCAAAGGGGGCCCCACCTGCTTCGGCGACTTCGAACAGTTATTTTACCCATCTGCTTGTTTATTACTTTCGTTTTCCCTCCCCTGGGGGGCGCGCGCGCGCGCCGCGGTAGGGCCAAGGAAGGCGGGTGCCTCACGAAATCTCGTGCCGGCGCCCGCGTCGTGCACTACGACCGCCGAATGGGATTTCTGCTTAACATTTTCCAGGCGTTCCGTGAGAGACTTTTTTCTTTCGCCCCAAGCATGGCCGTTTTGCGTCTGTGCGTGACGACCCCACCACCCTCCAGAGGGAATTGCATCGGCGCCATTTACGACTTTGTGCGAGAATTTGGACGTTGAATCCGAGCCCCCTGCCGGAGTAGCCTCCCCTTAGAAAAGTGGGGGAGGCGGAGAAAGTGCGACTTGGTTTTTTGAGGCACGTCGTGCCGAAAACGAGAGCGCGGAAGAAGCCGAAACAAAACAAGACAAACCATCAAAGCAACAAACTAAAGGCGCTCCACCTTCAGCAGGCCAGCGCCACCATCTTCTATGTCGCTGCCGGCCGTGGGCAAATCAGTGGCCGCGGAGACCGAACGAGCTGCAGAGGAACCGAGTCAGTGACCGACTCGAGTATGGCTCTGCTACCTTCAATCCCTCAAAGCAAAACTTCTCTCGCCGGGCCGCTCGGGCCGGACAGGAGGGGACGTGCTACGGCGCCTTCTCAAACAACGTTTGCAAACAACGGCGTGCGTCTCCGCGTTGCTCTTTCC
>NW_021705830.1:0-1959 GCF_003719475.1 Trypanosoma rangeli
GCAGTGTGCATGCCGGCGGGACCTCCCATCACGACCCCCACAAACTCCCCAACGCCGCCCCACTTCCCTCAGCACACTGCAGCAGGAGTGGGACGCAATATTTTAAAAAATAAAAACCATTAAAAATAAACCCTGCGGAATAATAGCGGCAGCCTCTTTTCCTGCTGCTTCGTTACGCTTGCAAGCGAGGGCTACGCCAGCGAAGCCGTGGCCTCAGACTGCCCGGTCAGTGCATGCAACCTGAACAAGACGGAACAGGCGCATGCGCCCAGGACGGCAACCCAACAAAAGAGAGGCGCCAACGGTGTTTGCTCGAGGCTCTCAGAGGTGCATGCAGCACCACCACCAATTGGAGCACAGCCGAACCAAAAACAATGGCACCCAAAAAACAAAAGGGAAAAACACCACGCCAAGACGCAAAAGCAATCACAATAATTCGGTTTGCCCCTGACCTCTGGGCTGTGGTTGCCGCCGCATTTGCTTTGCTGCCTGTGAACCCACTCAGCATGCAAAACTTACCCTCTCGCCCAAACTCTCTGCAGAAACAAACTGGGAACAGCGAGGAGACATCACCAATGTAATACTGCCGGCGTATACCCACAATTCGCCATCATTCCCCACGCAATTTTACTCACAAACACAAACAAAAAAAAGGTGCTGCTGTGGTAGCGCTGGCCACAATAATCATTTGGCGCACGGCAGAGCGAGTCCCTAATTACGCCTCCTACCCATACACAAACACACTCGGCAATATATCATACTCCCTAAAATATTTCACCAGTAAACTCAAGCTGTTTATTCCCCTCCTCCTTTTCCTTGTCCCTCTGGTTGCCGCCCACGTTGGGTTTGTCGTTCACTTCTGAAATTCTCAGCAGATACCGCTAGCTGGCACTGACGCACCCGCTGATTCCAAAATGCCGCAATGGCCTGAGGGTCCTCACGCTCATTGCTGCCCGTTGCATTTGCGTGCGCGACAACAACACATTTCTGCCACGCGTTTATTGCCGTACTGTCCTCATGATGCACGTAAATAATCTCCCACGACAAGCCTTCCGCAAAAGTTTCCCAGTCATTAAAATAATTCCGTAGAAAATTGTTGAACTGCACCACCGTGCTGGCTTGGGTGCCATGCTCAGCCCCCGTCGTCACCTGCACCCCAACCATCGTCCTCCGCGGTGCGTCAACGAATAAAAAGGCGTCCACAAACGGAAAATCACTGCTCTCCGGTAGGTATAGCACCTTGTATTGTACATCAAAACATCGGAGGAGTGTGCCCCAGCGCCATTAATCCAACGGGTCTGCTTGGATGCTTTTCGGGGTTCGATTGCAGCACACATCTCTGTCGCCGACGACTTCCTGGTGGAGGCAACTCCTTGAGGCCCGGCATTATATTTTACACAAAGCCTCTACTCAGAAATGCGAGCAGAGTGCACCGCTCCAAAAGTTCCGGCAATAACACTCTCCGGTACTTCAATAGTCGAAAAATAATGTCATTCTCCTCATCCACCTCGAGCAACCTTCCAATTAATTTGCTTCCAATGGAAAAACAGACCGGCAGGTTAACAAACGCCTCAACATCGCCTTGTGTTATTAATCTGAGAACTTTCACAAGTTTGTGAGGTGCGTCATTCGAGGGCCACATTCCCATGCCTCCAACCATCCCATAATGTACAGCATTTGAAGCGTCGATACCTGCCAGGATGTCCTTGATTTCCTCCACGCGGTTTTTATATTTATTATCATCGAAGATGCATCGTGGAATCGGTCCGACGTCATCCATGTGCATGTGCATCCTTCTCCAATACTCCACCTGCTCCTCTTCAGTCGTATTGCGTGTCTCCCACGCACACATCGCCTTCACGTCATTTTCATCGGGGCAATTCATGATGATTTTGATAGCACCCGCCTGCTCCGTCCATGCTTTCAGGTTATCTTCGTGCGGGGACGACGAACATAATG
>NW_021705830.1:1984-5108 GCF_003719475.1 Trypanosoma rangeli
CCCATAATGTACAGCATTTGAAGCGTCGATACCTGCCAGGTATGTCCTTGATTTCCTCCACGCGGTTTTTATATTTATTATCATCGAAGATGCATCGTGGAATCGGTCCGACGTCATCCATGTGCATGTGCATCCTTCTCCAATACTCCACCTGCTCCTCTTCAGTCGTATTGCGTGTCTCCCACGCACACATCGCCTTCACGTCATTTTCATCGGGGCAATTCATGATGATTTTGATAGCACCCGCCTGCTCCGTCCATGCTTTCAGGTTATCTTCGTGCGGGGACGACAACATAATGATGCCCCACTCAGGGGAGGGCACAACATCATTCGATGGCTCTTGAAATTGTCTTGCCATATCGATGATAATATACCCCTTCATTCCACTCCTAGCCAAATTTATCATAGCCCTTCCAATATTACACCCACCCGCGTATATTGCCACCGTTTGTGTCCTCTTGTCAAACAAGTATGCGAAATCCCTTCCAAAGCAGTACACAACCACATGGAGCTTCGTGGCGTCGTAGTGCAGCAGCTGATGAAGGAGGTAGGAGTCAGCCGCCATTGGCCTCCCTACCCCGGGGGTTCCAATCGAAAGACGACACCCCATTTTAGGTGCGTCTCTCTCTGGAGGGGGAAACACTCCTTTTAGATCGCCCCCGACGATCCTCCACACCCGATGCACCTCAATATTAATTCAGCAGTCGGCAATAGGCAATGAATGGTTCAACGAGTACGGTCATCGCTTTTCAGAGGAAAAGATCATGAGTCGTGGGCGTGGTGGATAGAATTGCTCTTCACCACCCACTGAGAAAAAAGTACGCACAGTCTGCGTGTACTCCCATAACTCTTGTGGCCGTTGGCCCTCTCTCACCACCATGTATTCCCCTTCGTCCTCGGGAAATCCCACAACGTGACTCCACGTTGCGTTAAACACGGACTCGTAGAATGCCTCCGGCGATGGTCCTCTGGGGCGTATTTCGGTTTCCCGTGTTGCCCCTTCCTCCTACGCTAGTTGAAGAGCTGCCTTCAGTTTTGTCCGTGTAATAGCAGAGACAATACTCCTTATCTGTAAATTCCTTCCAGTCTCGGAGCGTGCCCACCACGCGCTCCGTAAGCTTGCGTGCATCTTCCAAAAGCTGATACCCTGGTGGAATCGAGGATTCCCTCACGACGTCTCTGCTCTGTAACGTATTCTGCGGGCTGCTGCACAAACACCTCCATCGCCACATTTTGGTCTTCACCCACCGCTCTGCTGGGGCCAATGTACTGCCGAAGGAAGTCGTTCAGCAAAATTCCGTTGCTTTGACCAACCCGTACATTACGGGCATCCTCGATAGAGCTCGATAGCGTTCACCTTGGCCGCTGCGGCGCTCCTTCCACCCTTCGGCGCTGTGCGGGGGTCTCCTCGGTGGGGTGAGATTCTTCCCTATATCTATCCGACATGTTTTCCTGGAACTTGTTGTCCTTTTGTAGTGATTGTTGGCTTAAGTTGTAAAGCAATACTAACCACTAGCCAAAAAAGGGAGAATGAAAAAAAAGCCAAAAACATGCACAAACACGACCCTACGCAGCCACAACAACAAAAAAAGAGAAAAGGCCACACACACGGCACGCGGCGCACACCTCACGCACAGGCACCCCCAATCCCACACGACGGCAAATCACCGCCATATTTACTTTACACTCCGCTGAAGGCAGAGCATCCACACTGCTCGAAGGCAGGCCACTCTGTCCATTACTCCCTTTCCAGCGCAACCCATGAACCTTCACCCAAAGCATCGTGCGGCATAGGCGGGAAACATCACGATGCCTGCGGAGGGTCACCGCCAAACAAAGACGCAGCCCCACCACGTGCCCATGACGACGTTTCGTCCTCATCGCAGAAAAAAGGGTGTGTGCGTATGTGTGACGGCGTGTGGGGCAGCAAAGTGACAGCATCGGCAGCCGTCACTCGCCAAAAGAACAGAAAAAAAAAAAGAAGGACGAGGAGCGTGTCAGCTTCCAGCTTAAAGGCACAGGTGGAGCCGTGGCAAAAAGCTTCACATCTTGAGTGTGTTCTCGTCCCGTGCAACTCGGCATCATCGCAGTGACCGCCGCCAGCGTCAAGTGGGAGACACGCCCTTCCACCACCGCGGCGCCACAACAGACGCTGACGTGCGCAGTCGCACAATTAACTGGCCGTCGCGGCAACCACGCGGCAGCTGCGCATTTATTTATTTTTTTCCGTTCTCTTTTGAATTCCTGAATCCCAGCCAGCAGCGTGCGTCGCGCAGTCCGACGCCCATCGCAGACGCACCTTTCCGCGCTCGTTCCAAGCCCCCAAAAAATCCCAGTGTCGCGTCGCCCACGATTCTCCCAGTGCTGGCCGCACCGCCCTCTCTGAGGAGTGGTCTACAGCGCGTTCACCGAAGGGCCACACAGCGGTCGCCAAAAAAGGATGCGAAAATAAAACACGCGCACGCCTCGCATGAGCAGCCCCGGTGGAATCGTTCCCTGGCGGCCGCAGCAGCAGAAAACGGCCGCTTACATTGGGGTCTGGCTGGGGGGGAAACGAGGCGGCGCGGGAAGATGCGTTGGGTGGCCCCCCAAAAATGCAGGCCGCCACTCCTCCTCCCATCCACGCAGACACGCGGCGCTGCGAGGTGTGGGTTATTAACAGCCAAAAGGAGGGCACAACATGCGAAGGCGCACACCCTAAAGCATCGACCGTGCTCAACTCTCAGTCTCGCGAAACAGGAGTAGCCCCCAGCAGAAGCATTCTGAGGCGCAGCATCCAGTCAAGCACGAAAGCAGCAAGAACGAAGAGGTGAGGGAACAGTCGATGCCTCCAGCCTCTCGCACAGGCGTGAAAAAAAAAAAAATCCCCTCAACACAAGACTACCAACCACGCGTGCCGAACCCAACGCAACAACAGACGGTTAAACACCCCCGTTTTATCCATGGCGTGTGAGTGACAGTGAAAAGGTGGAGGCGCGGCAGGCAACCTGTGGCGTACCTAAAAAAAAAAAAAAAAAAAAACAAACTAACTTTACCGTTCCCGACCCTTACGGTCGAACCTACCTGCGCAATACACAAAGACAATACAAGAGGGAAAAGAACGATACCGCAGACACACTCACCA
>NW_021705830.1:5133-8973 GCF_003719475.1 Trypanosoma rangeli
CCATGGCGTGTGAGTGACAGTGAAAAGGTGGAAGGCGCGGCAGGCAACCTAGTAGGAGTCCCTAAAAAAATAAAAAAAAAAAAAAAAAAACCAAATCTTTTTCCCGGCCCACCCTTGGCAACCTCTGCGCATACACAAAGCAATACAAGAGGGAAAAAGACGATCCGCAGCACACTCACCATACGCTGCGGATCACAATGCACGATCCGGCCATTCCTTCCGAATGCTCCAAAAAAAACACACACAAAACAAACAAACCCTCTGAAGTGAAACCGAAGCGTGGGCAGGTCTACCGAGAAGTGGAGACCCGCAGGAACAAGTGGGACGACCAGCACACACACATGCTCTCCTTATTCCCTTTGAGCACAGTCCAGGAAGAAAGAATGATATCTCTCACCAAAAAACAAATAGAAAAACAATATAAAACACAAACCAGTTCCATATATTTCGCAGGAATGGTGGTAGTACAAAGTGGGAATTCTCGTTGCTTTACAAAAAAAGGAGCGCCGAGGCGCAGTTAATGTGTGTGGGTACGTCGCATTATGACCGTGTTATACATCTTGAGTGCGTGGCTCCACAGTCCACGGATACACATATACACATATATATGCACATTATTGCCTCACTACACATTGTTTATGCCCAGCCGCTGTTGCTGCTCAGAGAGGCGTCATCGCCACGGCGGCGGCCACGGCGAGAACCGCAAGGGAACTGAGGCCAACAGCCGCAACTGAAGTGTCTGCATGGTCTGGATCCTCCACCGGTGGTGGGGTCCAGGTGTTAGGGAAGGCTGCGCACACGTCGGCGTATTTGGGGCACCTGATGCTCCCCCCGCTCCATTTGTCCCCCGACGGCGCAACCATCTCACCCTCATTGCAGTCGTGCCACGTACCGTCGCCAAGGAACTGCACCCTCAGCTTGCCCCCACTGCACTGCGTGTTCACGCACACATCGCCAATCTCTTGGTAATCAAAACGAAGCCCCTGCCCCTTTACGCACCGTGAGCTCGAGCCAATGAAGCTTCCAGGGAATTTATTGGGGTTACCGTTTATACATCCAGACGCTTCACGCCCCATAACATACGGACAGTAGTCCATAGACTCAAAACCTCCATGTGTGGGGTCATCAAAGTACTGAAACTCCGGTGCAATGGGCTGCGAGTGAGTCTGTATCCCACAGTACCCCAGAGAAAGACGATCATACGTGCAGAGCAGCCTGCCTTCGATTGACGTCTGCCCGCAGAACAAGTCAGGGTAGTCGGTGCGGCCATTGGTCAAGCACTTATTTTCCAGCAGCCCGCAACCAGAGTTGTTGCCCCACCGCAACGTGTCCGCCATGCCGTAGTTAGCCTTGAACACACCCATGTCCTCAAATGCCGCAAGCGTGAATGCCGAGTAATAAATGACCGGGGGGTAAGCCATCATCAACTCGTCCAATACGCTGCGTTTCTTCCAGTGTCCCCTACCACCCGACTCGTCCAGCTCCATGCCCTCAAGTGTGGGGCAATTGTAGTACTTCCTCACCAGCGCCTTCACCTTCGGTGAGGAAATTACCCACACATATTCTTTCCCTCGCACATTGGGGATATGGGAGATCATATTGAACCTCTTAAACTGTTCGTGCGAAAACCCAATAGCGTGCCCAATTTCGTGCGCTGCAATACCAACAGCTTCATGAGTAGCCCTTATGTGCTGGGGGTCAAAGTTCATGGCGCCAACGTATGGGCGTCCGTCCATCAGAATAACGCACATATTCGCCGATGCAATGGAGGTTGCACTGGGGAGTGCGTTGACGTAGAGAATCAGGTCGGCGCCGCTCACACCGATCGTGTGGTGCGAGGAAGGGATAGTGAAATCGTTGCACCGCCCTAGACCTCTTGTTGGTATGGGGATGGGGACCTCCACAGGCTTCACGGAGAGACGCTCGGTGTGCATCTTAATTGCGGCTGGGATGAGTTCCTTCAAAATAATGTCCTTCTTCGCCTCCGTCAAAATAGATTTTTCTGTGCATTTCACCGTGTTGCCATTGGGCGCTCTCAGATACCCCACTGCGGTACAGTACCTCGACGGATCATCCATGTCCTTCGCAAAGACCTTGATGCGGATCGGGGCCCACTCATTCTCCAAGCCTTGTGTAGCGATGGTGTACGCATGCATCGCGCCAGGTCTTCTGCGCGGCACGTCACGCACTACCGCAGTCGCCGGCGACCCCGCCCCCATCATCTCGCCAAACCCGCAGTGGTGCTTCCTGGCGGAATCGTCAGCGAGGCACCCAGCGGCGCAACACACCAACAGCAGCAAAAACACCTCCAATAAGAGGAACGGCGTACTGCGGCGTGGCTGGCACATCGCCTGACGAAACTGTCCTTGTTTGCGTTTGAACATCAGCAGCAGCATTATTAGTGGTAGCAGTAGTAGCAGTAGTAGTGCTGGCGCAGACCTTTTCCGCGGGGAAAAAAAAACAAAAAAATGAATACAACGATAGTCAACGCCCTCGCCCACAGTTGGGCATCCCGCAAAAAAACAGTAACAATCCATAACGAAGGCCGCACCGACGAACGCGTGGGCCGCACGATCACACACTCACCCCGCCCACAAGACACGCCAGACGCAAAGAAGACGGCGGTAGCAGCGACTGTTGTGCGCAGCCGGAAGAAACACCCACCCGCACCCGCACGGAGAGTCCGCAGTGTGGGACGCCCCGCAGAAATCAAAAATAATACAAAACAAATTCATAAGCACCTCGCTTACCGTCTCCCCCGCCCAGCCCCTTCAAACCCCGCCAGCGGCAACACGCAGTGCGCATGCCGGCGGGACCTCCTCCCATCGCAGCCCTTACAAAAACCCCAACGCCACCCCACTTCCCTCAGCGCACTGCAGCAGGAGTGGGGCGCAGCGTAACAAACAAAAATAATAATAAAAATAAAAAAAGACGCATGCAGCACCATTTCTTCCACGCCTCGTTCCGCTTGCAAGCGAGGGCGACGCCAGCGCAGCCGTGGTCTAAGACTGCCCGATCAGTGCTTGCAACTCGAACAAGACGGAACAGGCGCATGCGCCCAGGACGGCAAACCAACAAAAGAAAGGCGACAACGGTGTTTGCTCGAGGCTCTCAGCGGTGCATGCGGCACCCCCCATTGGAGCTGCACGCCAACCAAAAACGATGGCACCCAAAAAACAAAAAGGAAAAACATCACGCCAACACACAAAAGCAATCACAATAATTCGGTTTGCCCCCTGACCTCTGGGCTGTGGTTGCCGCCGCATTTGCTTTGCTGCCTGTGAACCCACTCAGCATGCAAAACTTACCCTCTCGCCCAAACTCTCTGCAGAAACAAACTGGGAACAGCGAGGAGGCATCACCAATGGAATACTGCTGGCGTGCACCCACAAGGCGCCATCATTCCCCACGCAATTTTTCTCACAACCACAAAAAGTGCTGCTATGGTAGCGCTGGCCACGATAATCATTTGGCGCACGGCAGAGCGAGTCCCTAAGAACGCCTCCTACCCACACACAAACACACTTAGCAATATATCATACTCCCTAAAATACGTCACCAGTAAACTCAAGCTGCTTGTTCCCCTCCTCCTTTT
Organism: Trypanosoma rangeli; assembly: GCF_003719475.1. NCBI lineage: Eukaryota > Euglenozoa > Kinetoplastea > Trypanosomatida > Trypanosomatidae > Trypanosoma > Trypanosoma rangeli. The sequence goes on from NW_021705830.1 coordinate 8,729, forward strand.
CCTTGTCCCTCTGGTTGCCGCCCACGTTGGGTTTGTCGTTCACTTCTGAAATTTTCAGCTAACACCGCCACCTGGCACTGACGCACCCGCTGATTCCAAAATGCCGCAATGGCCTGAGGATCCTCACGCTCATTGCGGCCCGCCACATTTGTGTGCGCGACGACAACACACCCCTGCCACGCGTTTATTGCCGTACTGTCCTCATGCTGCACGTAAATCATCTCCCACGACAAGTCTTCCGCAAG
>NW_021705830.1:8998-10462 GCF_003719475.1 Trypanosoma rangeli
AATAATAATAATAAAAAAAGACGCATGCAGCACCATTTCTTCCACGCCTCGTTCCGCTTGCAAGCGAGGGCGACGCCAGCGCAGCCGTGGTCTCAGACTGCCCGATCAGTGCGTGCAACTTGAACAAGACGGAACAGGCGCATGCGCCCAGGACGGCAAACCAACAAAAAGAGAGACGCCAACTGCGTTTGCTCGAGGCTCTCAGCGGTGCATGCGGCACCCCCCATTGGAGCTGCACGCCAACCAAAAACGATGGCACCCAAAAAAAAAAAAGGAAAAACATCACGCCAACACACAAAAGCAATCACAATAATTCGGTTTGCCCCTGACCTCTGGGCTGTGGTGGCCGCCGCATTTGCTTTGCTGCCTGTGAACCCACTCAGCATGCAAAACTTACCCTCTCGCCCAAACTCTCTGCAGAAACAAACTGGCAACAGCGAGGAGACATCACCAATGGAATACTGCTGGCGTGCACCCACAAGGCGCCATCATTCCCCACGCAATTTTTCTCACAACCACAAAAGGTGCTGCTATGGTAGCGCTGGCCACGATAATCATTTGGCGCACGGCAGACCGAGTCCCTAAGAACGCCTCCTACCCACACACAAACACACTTAGCAATATATCATACTCCCTAAAATACGTCACCAGTAAACTCAAGCTGCTTGTTCCCCTCCTCCTTTTCCTTGTCCCTCTGGTTGTCGCCCACGTTGGGTTTGTCGTTCACTTCTGAAATTTTCAGCTAGCACCGCCACCTGGCACTGACGCACCCGCTGATTCCAAAATGCCGCAATGGCCTGAGGATCCTCACGCTCATTGCGGCCCGCCACATTTGTGTGCGCGACGACAACACACCCCTGCCACGCGTTTATTGCCGTACTGTCCTCATGCTGCACGTAAATCATCTCCCACGACAAGTCTTCCGCAAGCGTTTCCCAACCATTAAAATAACTCCGTAGAAGACTGTTGAACCGCCTCACCGTGCTGGTTCTGGTGCCATGCTCAGCCCTCGTCGTCTCACCTGCACCGCAACCATCGTCCTCTGCGGTGCACCAACGAAGAAAAAACCATCCCCACAAGCGGAAAGATTCTGCTCTCCGGTACGTATATCACCCCGCATTGTGCATCCAACATCAGAGGAGTGTGCCCCAGCGCCATTAATCCAACGGGTCTGCTTGGATGCTTTTCGGGGTTCGATTGCTGCACACATCTCTGTTGCCGACGACGTCCTGGTGGAGGCAACTCGTTGAGGCCTGGCACTATATTTTCCACAAAGTCTCTACTCAGAAATGCGAGCAGAGTGCACCGCTCCAAAATTTCCGGAATTAACACTCTCCGGTACTTCAATAGTCGAAAAATAATGTCATTCTCCTCACCCACCTCGAGCAGCCTCGCAAATAATTTGCTTCCAAGAGAAAAACAGACCGGCAGGTTAACAAACGCCTCAAGACCGCGTTGTGTTAC
>NW_021705830.1:10487-13136 GCF_003719475.1 Trypanosoma rangeli
GGAAGACTGTTGAACCGCCTCACCGTGCTGGTTCTGGTGCCATGCTCAGCCCTCGTCGTCTCACCTGCACCGCAACCATCGTCCTCTGCGGTGCACCAACGAAGAAAAAACCATCCCCACAAGCGGAAAGATTCTGCTCTCCGGTACGTATATCACCCCGCATTGTGCATCCAACATCAGAGGAGTGTGCCCCAGCGCCATTAATCCAACGGGTCTGCTTGGATGCTTTTCGGGGTTCGATTGCTGCACACATCTCTGTTACCGGCAACGTCCTGGTGGAGGCAACTCGTTGAGGCCTGGCACTATATTTTCCACAAAGTCTCTACTCAGAAATGCGAGCAGAGTGCACCGCTCCAAAATTTCCGGAATTAACACTCAACGGTACTTCAATAGTCGAAAAATAATGTCATTCTCCTCACCCACCTCGAGCAACTTTGCAAATAATTTGCTTCCAAGAGAAAAACAGACCGGCAGGTTAACAAACGCCTCAAGACCGCGTTGTGTTACTAATCTGACAACTTTCACAAGTTTGTGAGAAGCGTCATTCGAGGGGCACTCTTCCATACCTCCAATCATCCCATAATGTACAGCATTTGAAGCGTCGATACCTGCCAGGATGTTATTGGCATCACGCACGCGCTTTCTATATTTATTGTCGTGAAAGATGCATCGTGGAATCGGTCCGACGTCATGCATGCGCATGTGCATCCTTCTCCAGTACTCCACCTGCTCCTCTTCAGTCGTACTGCGTGTCCCCCACGCACACATCGCCTTCACGTCGTTTTCATCGGGGCAATTCATGATGATTTCGATAGCACCCTCCTGATTCGCCCATGCTTGGAAGTTCTTTTCGTTCGGGGACGACAACATAATGATGCCCCACTCAGGGGAGGGCACAACATTAGTCGATGGTTCTTGAAGTTGTCTTGCCATATCGATGATAATATACCCCTTCATTCCAGTCCTAGCCAAATTTACCATAACATCGTCAATATTACTCTCACCCTCGTATTCTGTCACCGTTCGTGTCCTCCTGTCAAACAAGTATGCAAAATCCCTTCCAAAGCAGTACACAACCACATGGAGCTTCGTGGCATCGTAGTGCAGCAGCTGATAAAGGAGGTAGGAGCCAGCCGCCATTGAATTCCCCACCCCAGAAGTTCCAATCAAAAGATGACGTCTCATTTTAGGTGCGTATGTATCTGGAGGGGGAAACACTCCTTTTACATCACCCTCGACGATCTTCCACACCCGATGCACCTCAATGTTAATGTAGCAGTCGGTAATAGGCACTGCATGGTTCAGCGAGTAAGGCCATCGCTTTTCAAAGGAAAGGATCATGTGTTTTGGGCGTGGTGGATGGAATTGCTCCTCACCACCCACTGGGAGAAAAGTACACACAGTCTGCGTGTATTCCCATAATAACTCTTGTGGCCGTTGGCCCTCTATCACCACCATGTCTTCCACTTCGCCCTCGGGAAATCCCACGACGTGACTCCACGTTGCGTTAAACACGGACTCGTAGAATGCCTCCGGTGATGGTCCTCTGGGGCGTATTTCGGTTTCCCGTGTTGCCCCTTCCTCCTACGCTAGTTGAAGAGCTGCCTTCAGTTTTGTCCGTGTAATAGCAGAGACAATACTCATTATCTGTAAATTCCTTCCAGCCTCGCAGCGTGCCCACCATGCACTCCGTAAGCTTGCGTGCATCTTCAAAAAGCTGATACCCTGGTGAATTGAGAATTTCCCCTCACGACGCCTCTGGTCTGTAACGTATTCTGCGGGCTGCTGCACAAACACCTACATCACCACATTCTGGTCTTCACCCACCGCTCTGCTGGGGCCAATGTACTGCCGAAGGAAGTCGTTCAGCAAAATTCCGTTGCTTTGACCAACCCGTACATTAAGGACATCCTCGATAGAGCTCGATAACGTCCTCCTTGGCCGCTGCAGCGCTCCTTCCACCCTTCGGCGCTGTGCGGGGGTCTCCTCGGTGGGGTGAGATTCTTCCCTATATCTATCCGACATGTTTTCCTTGAACTTGTTGTCCTTTTGTAGTGATTGTTGGCTTAAGTTGTAAAGCAATACTAACCACTAGCCAAAAAAGGGAGAATGAAAAAAAAGCCAAAAACATGCACAAACACGACCCTACGCAGCCACAACAACAAAAAAAGAGAAAGGGCCACACACACGGCACGCGGCGCACACCTCACGCACACACACGCAGAGGCACCCCCAATCCCACACGACGGCAAATCACCGCCATATTTACTTTACACTCCGCTGAAGGCAGAGCATCCACACTGCTCGAAGGCAGGCCACTCTGTCCATTACTCCCTTTCCAGCGCCACCCATGAACCTTCACCCAAAACATCGTGCGGCATAGGCGGGAAGCATCACGATGCCTGCGGAGGGTCACCGCCAAACAAAGACGCGGCCCCACCACGTGCCCATGACGACGTTTCGTCCTCATCGCAGAAAAAAGGGTGTGTGCGTATGTGTGACGGCGTGTGGGGCAGCAAAGTGACAGCAGCGGCATCCGTCACTCGCCAAAAGAACAGAAAAAAAAAAGAAGGACGAGGGGCGTGTCAGCTTCCAGCTTCAAGGCACAGGTGGAGCCGTGGCAAAAAGTTTCACCTCTTGAGTGTGTGC
>NW_021705830.1:13161-14609 GCF_003719475.1 Trypanosoma rangeli
GGCGCACACCTCACGCACACACACGCAGAGGCACCCCCAATCCCACACGACGGCAAATCACCGCCATATTTACTTTACACTCCGCTGAAGGCAGAGCATCCACACTGCTCGAAGGCAGGCCACTCTGTCCATTACTCCCTTTCCAGCGCCACCCATGAACCTTCACCCAAAACATCGTGCGGCATAGGCGGGAAGCATCACGATGCCTGCGGAGGGTCACCGCCAAACAAAGACGCGGCCCCACCACGTGCCCATGACGACGTTTCGTCCTCATCGCAGAAAAAAGGGTGTGTGCGTATGTGTGACGGCGTGTGGGGCAGCAAAGTGACAGCAGCGGCATCCGTCACTCGCCAAAAGAACAGAAAAAAAAAAGAAGGACGAGGGGCGTGTCAGCTTCCAGCTTCAAGGCACAGGTGGAGCCGTGGCAAAAAGTTTCACCTCTTGAGTGTGTGCTCGTCCCGTGCAACTCGGCATCATCGCAGTGACCGCCGCCAGCGTCAAGTGGGAGACACGCCCTTCCACCACCGCGGCGCCACAGCAGACGCTGACGTGCGCAGTCGCACAATTAACTGGCCGTCGCGACAACCACGCGGCAGCTGCGCATTTATTTATTTTTTTCCGTTCTCTTTTGAATTCCTGAATCCCAGCCAGCAGCGTGCGTCGCGCAGTCCGACGCCCATCGCAGACGCATCTTTCCGCGCTCGTTTTAAGCGCCCAAAAATTTCCAGTGTTGCGCCGCCCAAGATTCTCCCAGTGCTGGCCGCCTCGCCCTCTCTGAGGAGTGGTCTACAGCGCGTTCACCGAAGGGCCACGCAGCGGTCACCAAAAAAGGTTGCGAAAATAAAACACGCGCACGCCTCGCATGAGCAGCCCCAGTGGAAGTGTTCCCTGGCACCCCAAGAGCAGAACACGGCCTCTTATTGTGGGGTCTGGCTGGGGAGGAAACGAGGCGGCAGGGGATGATGCGTTGGGTGGCCCCACCAAAAATGCGGGCCGCCACTCCTCCTCCTCCCACCCACACAGACGGACAGTCAGACGGCACTGCCAGCAGCTGTGGGTTATTAAAAGCCAAAAGGAGGGCACAACATGCGAAGGCGCACACCCCGAAGCATCGGCCGTCCTCCACTCCCACTCCCACGAAACAGGAGTAGCCCCCAACAGAACCGTTTCCCACTGAGGCGCAGCATCCAGTCAAGCAAGAAAGCAGCAAGAACGAACAGGTGAGGGAACAGTCGATGCCTTCAGCCTCTCCCACAGGCGTGAAAAAAAAAAAAAATCCCCTCAACACAAGACTATCAACCACGCGCCCCGAACCCAATGCAGCAACAGACGGTTAAACGCCCCCGTTTTCTCCATGGCGTGTGAGTAACGGTGAAAAGGTGGAGGCGCGGCCGGCATCTTGTGGCGCCCCTCAAAAAAAAAAAAAAANAAAAAAATCTTTTACCCGG
>NW_021705830.1:14807-18676 GCF_003719475.1 Trypanosoma rangeli
ACCCTTGGCAACCTCTGCGCATACACAAAGCAATACAACAGGAAAAAAGACGATCCACAGCACACTCACCTTTCGCTGAGGATCACAATGCACGACCCAGTCATTCCTTCAGAACGCTCCAAAAAAAAGAAAAACACACAAAACAAACAAACCCTCTGAAGTGAAACCGAAGCGTGTGCACGTCCACCGAGAAGTGGGACGACCAGCACACACATATGCTCTCCTTATTCCCTTTGAGCACAGTCCAGGAAGAGAGAAAGAAAGAGATCACCCACCAAAATAAACCGAAAAACAATATAAAACAAAAAAACCAGTTCCGTTCCTTTGACAGGAATGGTGGTAGTACAAAGTGGGAATTCTCGTTGCTTTACAAAAAAAGGAGCGCCAAGGCGCAATTTATGTGTGTGGGTACGTTGCATTATGACCGTGTTATACATCTTGAGTGCGTGGCTCCACTGTCCACGGATACATACATACATATATATACACATATATGCACATTATTGTCCCACCACACATTTTTAGTGCCCAGCCGTTGCTACTGCTGCTCAGAGAGGCGCCATCGCCACGGCGGCGGCCACGGCGAAAAGCGCAAGGGAACTGAGACCAACAGCCGCAACTGGAGTGCCTGCATGGTCTGGATCCTCCACCGGTGGCGGGGTCCAGGTGTTAGGGAAGGCTGTGCACACGTCGGCGTATTTGGGGCACCTGATGCTCCCCCCGCTCCATCTGCTCCCCGACGACGCAACCATCTCACCCTCATTGCAGTCGTGCCACCTGCCGTCGCCAAGGAACTGCACCCTCAGATTACCCCCACTGCACTGCGTGTTCACGCACACATCGCCAATCTCTTGGTAATCAAAACGAAGCCCCTCCCCCTTTACGCACCGTGAGCTCGAGCCAATGAAGCTTCCAGGGAATTTATTGGGGTCACCGTTTATACATCCAGACGCTTCACGCCCCATAACATACGGACAGTAGTCCATAGACTCAAAACCTCCATGTGTGGTGCCATCAAAGTACTGAAACTCCGGTGCAATGGGCTGCGAGTGAGTCTGTATCCCACAGTACCCCAGAGAAAGACGATCATACGTGCAGAGCAGCCTGCCTTCGATTGACGTCTGCCCGCAGAACAAGTCAGGGTAGTCGGTGCGGCCATTGGTCAAGCACTTATTTTCCAGCAGCCCGCAACCAGAGTTGTTGCCCCACCGCAACGTGTCCGCCATGCCGTAGTTAACCTTGAACACACCCATGTCCTCAAATGCCGCAAGCGTGAATGCCGAGTAATAAATGGACGGGGGATGAGCATTCATCACCTCGTCAAGTGCGTTGCGTTTCTTCCAGTGTCCCCTACCACCCGACTCGTCCAGCTCCATGCCCTCAAGTGTGGGGCAATTGTAGTACTTCCTCACCAGCGCCTTCACCTTCGGTGAGGAAACTATCCACGTATTTTCTCTCCCACGCACATTGGGGACGATGGAGACCATATTGAACCAGGAAAAGCGATCATACGAAAACCCAATAGCGTGCCCAATCTCGTGCGCTGCAATACCAACAGCTTCATGAGTAGCCCTTATGTGCCGGGGGTCAAAGTTCATGGCGCCAACGTATGGGCGTCCGTCCATCAGAATAACGCACATATTCGCCGATGCAATGGAGGTTGCACTAGGGAGTGCGTTGACGTAGAGAATCAGGTCGGCGCCGCTCACGCCGATCGTGTGGTGCCAGGAAGGGATAGTGAAATGGCTGCACCGCCCTAGATCTTTCTTTGGTATGGGGATGGGACCCTCCACAGGCTTCACGGAGAGACGCTCGGTGTGCATCTTAATTGCGGCCGGGAGGAGTTGCTTCAAAAGAATGTCCTTCTTCGCCTTCGTCAAAATAGATTTTTCTGTGCATTTCACCCTGCTGCCATTGGGCGCTCTCAGATACCCCACTGCGGTACAGTACCTCGACGGATCGTCCATGTCCTTCGTGAAGACCTTGATGCGGATCGGGGCCCACTCACTCCCCACGCCTTGTGTAGCGATGGTGTACGCCTGCATCGCGCCCTGTCCTCTGCGCGGCACATCACGAACCACCGCAGTCGCTGGAGGCCACCACCCCATCATCTCGCCAAACCCGCAGCGGTGCTTCCGAGCGGAATCGGCAGCGAGGCACCCAGCGGCGCAACACACCAACAGCAGCAAAAACACCGCCAGGGATAGAAACGGCATGCTGCGGGGTGGCTGGCACATCGCCTGAATAAACTCCCCGTGCTGCTTCCGTTTGAACATCAGCAGCGGCATTATTAGTGGTGGCAGTAGTAGCAGTAGTAGTGGTGGCGCAGACCTTTTCCACAAGAAAAGAAAAAGGAATAAAACGATAGTTATCGCCGGCGCCCACAGTTGGGCACCCCGCAAAAAAACAGCGACAATCCAAAACTGAGGCCGCACCGACAAACGCATGGGCCGCAGAATCACACACTCGCCGCCGCCATAAGAAACACCCACACGCACCCGCACGGAGAGTCCGCAGTGTGGGACGCCTCCCGCATAAATCAAAAATAATAAAAAAACAAATTCATAAGCGCCTCGCTTACCGTCTCCCCCGCCCAGCCCCTTCAAACCCCGCCAGCAGCAACATGCAGTGCGCATGCCGGCAGGACCTCCCATCACGGCCCCCACAAACTCCCCAACGCCCCCCACCTCCCTCAGCGCACTGCAGGAGTAGTGGGGTGTAGCATACTTTTTTCTAAAAAAAAACCCTCCCTAGTAAGAGCGGCAGCCCCCTTTCTTGCTGCTTTCGTTCGGCTCGCAAGCGAGGGTGACGCCGATGCAGCCGTAGCCTCAGACTGCCCGATCAGTGGGTGCAGCCCGACCAAGACGGAACAGGCGCATGCGCCCAGGACGGCAACACAACAAAAGAGAGAGAAGCCAACGTCGTTTGCTCAAGGCTCCCAGCGGTGCATGCAGCACACCCAATTGGAGCGGCACGCCAACCAAAAACAATAGCATACCAAAACAAAGAAAAGAGAAAAACACTACGCCAAGGCGCAAATCCAACTGCAAAAATTCGGTTTGGTCCTGATTTCTAAGCGACACTAGTGAAAAGAAAAGAGTGAGATATTTATAGATATGTAATACATGCCTTGCCCATTCATGGAATGAGGTTTCCCGATCCCACATCACCTCCATAGAGACAGCAACAAAGACACACTTTTCTGAGGCAGAAGGAGACTTGTGTGAAGGCGACCCTCATTCACCTTCACAACAGTTTCATATACATGTACTGCAACTCTCATGGATCGGTGACGCCATGAAGAGGGCATACACAACGTCTTGCTTCGAAAGCTGCAACATGTTTTTCACATGAAGAAAAAACAGAGATACACCACCACACCGCACAGTTTCACTCCGAAAGCTATAGAGGCAAGCTTAGAAGAGAAACATGCATCACCCATACAAATAAGTAATAAACTTTCAATTCACAAAATCGCAAAGCTTCTCTTATTATTTTGAAGAGAGACCTCCTTAAGAGCGGAAGTGCAATAAAAATGTACGACACAATGCCTATAAATCTTTCTCCCTCATGTCCTTTTCTCATGAGCGCCACAGTGATGTTTGGAGTACCTCAGGTGCAAGTGCGGATGCAAGCTCCTCGCACGCTGTGAAAGGTAGCGTTTTAACGCATGCGCCTGCGTTGGCCCCTAGCAAAGCACAACCTCGACGAGAAAACTGCCCTCGACAAGCCATTCCGTGCTTTCATACCAAACAGCAACAAAACTTGTCTACGGCAGGCGAAGCAAGAATAAGGCGGAAAAGTTGATCCAGATATAGATATATAAAGAGGGACAACTATATATATATATATATATATATATATATATA
>NW_021705830.1:18701-20521 GCF_003719475.1 Trypanosoma rangeli
GTATATATATATATATATATATATATATATATACGAGGGGGGGACTGTAACAAACAAACAGAATAAAGATTACAATCATAGATCAAGCAAAAAAAAAAAACAAGTAGCGGGAATCATATATATATATTTAGAAGACCAACAACCTATAAATGTCTCGTTACTCATCGTGTATCACCCCAAATACATGAAGCACAGTTCATACCTAGGTGGGACAAACCGCAAACACAGCAGTCCTCTACAACTTGAATTCCTGTGTTACACTGTCAAAAAAAAAACATCTGTGGGCAAATTCTGATGGTGGCAATCAGTGTATACCCATGACAAGCACCGTGTTCTGCTCTCATACTTACTTTATGCACGTCCCTCACCACAAAAACAACAATGGCTCAACCAATCTATAATTCCAATGACCGCAACCTTGAGCATTTACAGACCCTTTCAGACCTGGCACCTCTCGGTTGCACTTCCAGACGTAAACATCATCAATTGGTGCGTCTGATCTTGAGTTCAGACAAGAAGCACCATGAAAGCCTGTTTGTAGGACACTGGATTTGCAAGAATGACACTTAAAGGGAATTAACTCATTGTACGAAATAGTTGCGTGACAGAACTCGCGATGGTTATCCACGGGCAAATTTGGCCGAATGTAGCTTTTCCCGCAGCCACGGCATTGTCTTTGAAGGTATGGAGAGCAAAGGGCATTGTGGTCCCGTGGGTGAATATGACCACAATGTTGACACGTCATAACACGTATCTTTTTGGATTGCAGTGACAGATAGACAACAGAATGTTTACTATAGAGTGAGTTGCAAAAATTACAGGTATATGCACCGCGGCAGTCACTCAAACATACTTCACAGCCAGTGAGACAAGGGTGGTTGCGTTTACCACATCCACATACCCAAGGCTCTAGCGGTGTCGCAATGCAACCAACTCTGCGCCTTCCGGGACAGCGTTGGTTGCATTGCGATGACGTCCAGTGATTGTACCCCTCACACGCATCGTAACACCAAAGAAGTGGTTTCTTGTCTGCATTTGCCGTATAACATAAGGGACACAAGATACTGCACGTTGACTGTATGTTATTTCACAAAAGGAACATGCCCGGGTTGCACGTTCCTCACGATAAGTATTGCCACATCGAACGCAGATACCAGAGGCATCGAACACATCCCCACAATTCACGCACAAGTTAAGACACATCTCAGCTGCTTTGAGCCCTCTTGGATTTTTTGAATCCGCAGATACAACTCTTCTCCGCATCTTTGTCTTTATGCTCCGTCTCACACACAACACAGGTCCAAGCCGTGTTGCATCGTCGCATGCACATTAAATACTGTTTTGCAGAAGCTAGAAGTTGCGTTCCACAGCCACATTTCCACCAAAACTATGTCTCATCTACCACCCAAAAATTTTCTAACAAAGGACGAAGTTTTGGATTATCACAAAGTGATAGCCCATTCAAGCGCATAGAGGGAAAACAATCCCCTTGAAGAGTCTTGATGAAATCCTGCACAAGAAAGGATGCACGATCCCCGTGAAATTTCCAAATAGAGGCCTGCCAGCATCTTTCGTCTCGGTAGCGGTCTCTTGACGATGCAGTGCCATCGTCGCATTTAAAGCCTGAAGAAGAAGACAAACCATTAATCAGACTACAAAAAACTAAGAGCAATAACAACTACACATATACCAACTGCATGCACAAGAAGCTCAAAAATAAAAATAAAAATAAAAAAACAAGCAAGCAAGTGTGCAAAGGGACAATAGCATCAGCAACCAAAATGCTGAACCGTAAAAAAAAAAAAAAAAAAAAGAAAAGA
>NW_021705830.1:20706-33527 GCF_003719475.1 Trypanosoma rangeli
GGAAAAGAGGCAGTGTAGAGTTCTAAAAGAAGAATACATGACAACATTACAAAAAAAAATTCTGACTCTCTTCCAGCATGGCGTTCATTATCTCCTGCGCTTCCACAGTGCTGTAGTCCGTGGAGAGCACCTCGGAAATGTAGGGATCTAGCACACTAGTGGCTCTAGTTTCATAATACTCCTCTACCTGAACCCTGTGATGCACACCCGAATCAATAGTTTCCAAAAGGTGAGATATAGAAGGAAAGGCTCCTGCAATGACGGAAGCTCGTCTTTCGGAAACAGATGATATCTCCAAGAGCATATCGAGGTAAAGGGCGTGAAAATCCGTTGGATCACACTTCCGTCTTCCGTCTACCCGAACCAGTGGGTCCGCTTCTGATTGTTGTTTGCTTGCCTTAAGGCCGTGAGCCACAACAATGTCAGCTGCTTGCTCAAAGGAAGGAGCACAATCAAATCCGACTAAAATGGTTAAAAAAGAATCATCCGCACACAGGCGAGAGACTTCTTCCCAAAAGCGGGACTGCCTGGGACATGTTAATTGTCCAAGCATAATCACATACACCGGACACTTTGACGCATCGTATATAGCTTGCAAATAATTCCGGACACAATTGTGGCGTAGCATGAGCATAAAATCATTAAACGTAATGAACAAAAGCAGTAGAGAGATTATATCGTCGTTAATTACAAGAACAGAATTAGAAATCATATTCTGACTTTCCCTGACTTGAAGGCACCGAGAGCCCAAGCGTATTATACTGAGAGTACGCGTAATCGCCTCATATAAACCTTCACACGCGACATCAACAACTAATTCAAAGCCCATATCCCACACTCTATACTCCTTTAAAAAAAGTGTCCAAGGGATATACACCGGAGTGTCTCCATAAAAACTAAAAACAAAAATAAAAGAAAGATATACGGCATCGTTTCAGAGTGCAGCAATGGGTTGCATAGCTACTGTCAAAAAATAACATATATATGTCCTTGTACTACGGAAGGAATCCGTGTAAAAGCATGTATGCAGCATCAACATAAATGAGAAGTACACTCCCCCAACACAGACACAAGTCCACCACAACAAAAAAGAAATACAAGTAACCACAATGTATATACATACATATCAAGACAAAAAAAAAACAACAACAACACCAACAATGCAAGACGCAATAATACAATGATAGAATAACATAGCAAACAAAAGATAGATCATATTTACACCAAACAATTCAAACGACAAATTATTATACTCACAAACAGAAACAGCCACCGTTTCCCACCCAATAAAACAGAAATGTGCTGTTGTCCGATACCATCAAAGCACCAAACGTTTCCTTTGAGTTACTCAAGATGAAGCCTTTAGATACAAATGCGCCATCGAAGCACCAGCCTTCCCTCCCTCCTTCTCTTTCTCTTTCTCTCTCTCTCTCTCTTTGGAAAGCCTACCCGCTACTCCTTCCAAGTATATATTATATATATATATAATTTCTTTTATAGAAACTAAAACTCAAAGTAACAAACGTCATATATCTGCATTACACGATACCATCATATGTATGAAATGGATCATGACTTGAAAATATACACACAAAAAATCTTCCCCTTTACTGTACTTAATTGCTTATACAATGTTATTGCTAGCATCTAAGAGTCGTACTGCCTCCTTGGCATTGGCTTCCGTGAGACCAGTGAATGCATTTGTCGTCACAGAATGATTCGAGAAAAAGGCTCGATTAGGTGCCGTGGCCGGTAAATTGATGTCATCAATTGCAACAAAGTTCACAATATTGTACCGTTCCTTGTTAGCCTCAATCCACGACAATATTTCTACCGCCCGAGACTTACCATTCAAATATGGTGTACAGGAAATGTAGGTGGGTATATTGTGAGCAATAAGTTGCTTTGCCACTTCCTGCCGTCCAAATTCAGACATTCGCCACGAGGTGCTCAAAACTATTTTGGCTCCTGTCTCCAAAATAATGTTTCGCAAAAGGGACATTTGCTTCGGTGCAAACAGTTTCCCACCAAAGGGCGACACAACGCCATCGCAATCAAGAAATAAGATCTTGTTCCCATCAACCGGCACTCTCCTTGCAGCTGGGGGGCGTATCACCTCTTGCTTCCTGCCACTCATTTTTTATTCCCTTCTTATCTGCCTGTGTGCAAGTGTTAGCTTTCTGATGTTTTATTTATTATTATTTTATTTTATCCAGAAAGAGATGCAAAAAATCCTCCCATACACAAAGAGGGTCAACCAAAACAAAACAGGAAAAAAAAACACACATACAAAATATATATTATATATATACACACGGACGTGCAGTCAAATCTACTTTTGAAAGAAAGAACGGTTCTTGGTGAATAGCTTACCCCCACAATGACGTCGCGATAAAAAGAGATTATACGCAGACAAAACCACAAAACAATTCTATATTTTATAGCATAAAAGCACCAAAAAAAAATACCCTTTATTTTATTCTATTGCTTATTCGCTCGTGCACAAAAACAACAAAATGACTGATAATCTGCTCATACATATGTGCTCGAGCAAATGTTGAAGTGGACGAGAGACTGTCACAAGAAGTTACCATTTACTCACTACTCACGGACTCTTTTCCCTCTGAACTTGGTCATGGGGAGAAAACGCTCATCCGTGATTTTCCCACAAGCAAGTTTGTGTACATGCAATACCAAATCATGTGCAATTTGCTGCGTTAACCTGGAATCATGTTTATAGTCAGGATGTTGTACAACAAACTCTCTCAGGTATTGCGCAGCCGTAGGAATTTTTCCCGAGGCCCGCATTGAGATAAAACGAAGGTAACCCTCCAGTATGGGGCTTTGTAACTGTTCCTCTTCCATGTATCGTCGTACAAGAGGAATCAAACCATAATATCCTTCCTTTTTGCCGTTAAACACTTCATCAACGGTGAATTCACCGTTTTCAGAGGGATCAGTTGAGACACGTTTAGAAAAGATATCACGTCGCATAACATAGCGTTGCGAACAAGGGTTAAGGTTGTGTGCGCAACCCATGTTTTCATCGACAATGCTCAGCTTAGTGTAGAACAATGGATTATATTTAATAATAGCACGCGTCAGCAAAACCACAAACACGGAAAAGGCCGCATTTTCAAAGGGTGTCGGCATAACATCCATGACACGAAATTCCACCCGCCAGCCAGTTTCACCATCAAGAGTAGGAGGCTTGAGACGAACCGACTGCCAATTTGTACTCTGAATATTCTCAAAATGTTCCGTGTGCGTCGTATCATCAATATCAATCATCTGATCGAACACCACCAGGGGGTCACGAATGAAAAGATGCGCCACATGCCTCGCTAGACGCTCATCCACCCCCGCCTTTTTAAGAGTCTCAAAGTGAGCATCATTAATGACAAAGTCTTCATCGTTAAACTCCTCCAAGTTTGGCACAGATGAACTGACAAAAACAGAAAATGAGTCATACCGTGATTTAAGAATGCGTGGAACCTCCTCGTGTTTGCGGTCATCAACGGAGGCGGCAATTGTTAACCATCGAACGTCTGAATCGCATAAAATACCCTTTTGAAAGGGTGTTGATGAACTGATTGCAAGAAATAAAGGACATAAAATCCCTAACTGATCGTATACGTGACGCGCACATGATTCACCTTCAAATTGCATAGTGACTTGCAAGCAATTGCAACCCATACCAAACGCCATGCAGTCCATATAGATACATGGATGACATACTGAAGGTACTGGACATGGACAGACATCATAGCGTTGTTTTACAAGTTCCATGTGAGATTTATTAAAATACTGTGCATAATAATAGTGTGTGGCGGGAGTATAAAAATAGATCATTTCCCCTTCCTCTGGGTATTCAGAAGTATCATTATTATCATTGATTTGCCTTTCTTTCAACACAACCGCCTCACCAACACTAAATTTCTCCCCTTTGCTTCTCTTATTCATTGCTATACCGCAGTCAATATCCTTATTTTGGGGTGTATAATCAATATTCAATCGATGATCCACAGTTCGCTCCATCGTATGTGTATCAATATAAATAGGAATTTGAATACATACTTTTCGGCCGCGTCTCAAACGAATATTCTGCGTGAGATTCGCGAAACGTGGATGTGCGGTATTGATGCATACATCTGGCACAAAAAGTGAGCGGGAGTATGGAGATTCTTTACTCTCGGATGTGGTAAACTCACCAACGCCCATCAAAGGAAAGGTGACCAAGGTGATGGAAAAAGTATTGTCTCCAGCGACACTGTCCAACAACTCACATCGCCGCCGTATATTCGCCTCAACAGAAGATAAAGAATCCAATTCAAGAGTATACGGTGCACCTGGGACACTTTCCACCATGAAGCTTCCATACTCATAATGCCAACCCACGTTTTCTTTTCCAGCCGACTCAGTAAGCTTTTCAATTACGTCTGCGGCGTTCAATGAGAGTTTCACCTTCTCTCCTTCCACTCGCACAAGATGATGTTCCACCTCCTCTCCCCAGCGGAAAGGAAAAACTTTTTTTTGCGTTTTTGCTGTTTAGCATTGCCAAAAACTGCTGAATCCCATGGTAAGAGACATGCGGTAGGGCTCGATTATTTTCTTCCGTTCCCCATCGTATGGGTTTGCCTCCCGTTGTTAAGAGGCCCATCCTTTCTTATATTTAAAAAATTATTTTACTGAGTTGAGAAATTATACCAAAAATCAAACAAACCACCTATGATTTTTCGCAAACTCCCAGCAACTGTTATAGAAACAACAAAAAAAAGGTCATTTTGTTACACAATTTCTGCTCGTCCAAGGAGCAGCAGTAAATCCTCTTCAAGACGACCCCCCAGAGGCCACAAAAAACAACAATGATAATAACAACGACAGCAACTGCGACCACCCCAACTATGGATTTATTTCCAAGCACGCAGAAAGAAAACAAAACAAAACAAAAAAAAAGCACGCAGCTTCCTTCACATCTATAAACACAAACGAAAATTTGAGTTGCTAACCCCCAACAATACACATCAGTTCGTCATAGGCCGCCTTCAAAGTCTTGAACTTTTCCTCCGCCTCCTTCCGCTGCTGGTCAGGTGCTCCACACCACCTATCTGGATGCCACCGCATTGCCAAGGCACGGTAGCTCTTCTTCACCTTCTCCGCACTTGCCCCTGTAGGAATTGAGAGTTGAGCGTACAACTGCGCGATAAGACGAGGATCTTTTCCCCCAATGTGTTTTTTTTGTCTTTCGTTTCGTCCTGACCCCGCTGCTTGATTTCTTGAAAATCCACTTCTCTCCGAACCCCTGTCACCGTCTGTGTAATCACTCTCCTCGTTGTCTTGTTTTCTTGGTCGGAATTGACTTCTTTGTTTTCTTTGCTGTTGCCTTCGCTCATACTTCTCTTTTCCATCGCAAAGACGTTTCCAAACCTCCACAATTTCAATGGTACAATGCTCCTTCATGGCTAATTCAGCGTTTCGAATCGCAGCCAACCATCGAAAGAGTTTCTCTTCAGCGAGAGCCTTAAGAAGCAGAAGTTGGGCCCTCTCATTGCCTAATGTTGTATTTTGCAGGGCAGCCTCAATGTCATCCATACAATCATAATAACGCTTGACTTCAAAGAAGCCACGCGCACGCCTTGTCAAAATTCCAGCACGTAATCGATCACCAACAAATGGAATTTTTACGCATTTTGAACACAAGTGAATGAGAGGCATCCACTCACTTTTGGCATACAACAAGTCCATTTCCTTACAGAACTCAATGCAGTGTTGAGTGCGCTGAAGTACCTGGCGTAACCGACCCGTAGAATCTGTGAAGCCATTTGCAGTGCAGAAAGGAAGAACAGCTTCCAATTCGGCCTTGTTTGCACTCTCAAGGAAGCGTAGTTGCGCGCACCAATACAGCAAGTCTGGAAATTCAGTGTAGCACTGAAGAATGTTATTCGCATAGGCCAAAGCCACCTCATTGCCGTCCTCAATGGCGAGAAGCTGCACCTTCAGCACTTCAAACGACGCACATGGTACACGTTCCAACAATTCACTCAAATACCTTAGAGCTATCGCATGTTCGTTTCTCTCTAAGAACGTGATGTACTTCTTATACAAAGAGAGATCTGTCAATTCGATCGCAAAGGTGTAACCACATTTGTTTTTCTTGAATACTTCCATCGTTTGTTGCGCTTCGACAACTTTACCACAGCATATGAGAGATCGCACAGCCCGGCGAACACCAAGTATGTATTCATTATCCATTTCATAGGAGCGTACCGCATCGCGAAGAGAAAGTTTGTAATTCTCCATGCGCAAGTAGCACGCCGCACGGTTCCCTATGAGAGGGGCATTCAACATATTTGGTAAGCAAGAATCAATTACAGATGAGAATATCTTGGCAGCTTCGCTATAACTTCCACTTTGATACACCTCGCTTGCTTCTTGACATTTCCGCTGTTTCTCTTCATCAAGTGAATTAGAGAGCATAGCGGGGTCTAGCAAAAACAAATCTTGGACTTGACTTGATGCATAGGCAACGTCATTGTCAGCATGATGTGCACCACCTGCTGATGGTGCGGAAGGACCAGAAAGCGCAATCGTAATACTTTCCAGTTGCTTCGTCAGAAAAAAAAATTCCTCATCACTGAAAAAATTTGTTTTACATGCGGAACGAACGTCCACGCACGGGATAGAATGTGCTTGTTTTTGAAATGCAAGATCTTCTTGTTTCAGTGTGTGCCATTCCCTCACAGCGGTCTCCCAATCCTGGGAGATGGATGCATCGAGAAAGCGACGTAGACGATCATCTTGCGCCAGCAGCACTTTAGCTGAGTAATTGCGTATTCCCCCACCGTTCATTTAACACAATGCTTCACTACATAAAAACGCATCTACGCAAAGTCTGAGCGATGGCAGTTATCATTATCCTCATTGAAAAAAAAAAAGAACACGGAGGTGAGGAATCGAGGAAAACGACAATACTAAATACAGGAAAAAGTACAGAATACCTGAAAACAGAACAAGCATAAACAGCGTAATTGCCAATAATAACCAAAAAAAAAAAAAAAGACAGAACCAAAAAACAACTTGAGTAAGATATGAACAGAAGATTACATCATGACCTCAGTCTCCATGTGCGCATGGGGCCTCTTAATATATATATATATATACACGTTGCTTTTCTTGGTTTCGTCCTTGCCTCCTTCTTTTTTTTCGTTTCCATTTCCTCTTTTTCGGGAATAATAATAATAGCAAAATCATTTCTAAAAGAATGACGCTATCATACATTGCTCAGTATCGTAATGCAGACTGCAGAATGATACAACTATGCACGAACAAATAAAAACTTATGTGTGACCTTGTCAAAGTCGTGAGTGATCGCGTTGCAGCCACACAACTTCCACATGCCCTCCTCCTCCACTGCATCGAGTAAGGCGACAAAGAGCTGTGATTGACCAATATCTTCGCTGGCAAAATGAGTTTGAAGTTCACCGTACCAATGCGGAGGTTCTTCCTTTCGTACAAACGCAAACTCGGCCTTTCCCGTGTTTGTCGTTGTGCAAGCGCCTGGAAGCACAGTATTGAGCTTATCAATCGTGCTTTCCCTCACGGGACCAAGAATAAAAATGACAGGTGGATTGCACGTCACGTTGATGATCAAGTTCTTTTCCATTCTTATACTCTGGTTGATTTTTTGTTTGATTTGTTTGCTTTCCTTGTTGAAGTGTGTGATCGCACGCGTTCCTTGGCACCAGCAGCAGCTCCAGTAACCAGAAAACAAAAAAAAGTATTAACCTGCAACTTGTAATAATGGTGGGGGCACAGGAGGAGCACGATGGCATTACGCATCTCCAAAACAACAAATACTATATACATATATATATATATATATTGATTGTAGAGAGCAAGTAGCAATGGAGGATATGTATATTTACATTTCAAAGCAGTGACAATCCATCATCGGAAGGTGGCTTCTCTGAAGCTTCATGTTGTCGCCGTCTTTCAAGCTCCTCCATAGAAGCCCGTACCAACTCATCTTTGGTAGGTGGTATATATGTTCCTTGAAGGCGTGCAGCCAATTCTAGAAGACTACATTTTTGTGGGAGTAGCGTACGCAACTGCTGCGCCTCCCCAGGGTTCAGCACATTCTCACCACTGGTTGTAACAATCCGAACCAGTTTATCAATCGTCATTTCTCCTGTTCCTTCCTTGTCAACGAGTTTCAGCGCCCCCAAAACATCTCGCTGTTCTGCTGCTGCATCACGGTAGATCTCCTCTGCACATGAGATAAAAATGTTCCAATCAATGTTTTTGATCTCTTCTACTGGAATAATCTTGACATTCTGCTGAGACACCTGGCCTTCTGCAGCCCCAGCCAACAGTGCTCGCTCCACAGCAGACTTGCGTGGCTTTTTTTGTGGGTATGCTGTTGAAGAACGTCTTTTGTCCCGCATTTCCTCACGACGACGCTCCTTCTCTCGCTTAAGCTCCTCCTCACGACGCCATTGCTCAAGGCGCAGAATCGGATCCGCCATTCGTTCGCGGAGATAATCCATGTCGGCCTGGGTCGGATTCATTCCCATAGCACGTAAAAGAGTCATACAGTCTAGAAATGAAACCAACTTCTCTTTATTTTCCAGCATTGCAAAAGTTGTCTCAGCCTCGTTGTACACCTCACTGGTGAGAACAGAGGGCGGACGACGAGTGCGTTCATCCATCACTGCAGGCACCACCTCCCCTACGTCCTTTCACTATCAATAAATAGGCAATACAAGCAGCAAATAAGAAAGAAATACGCACGTGCCCACAGAAAATATATACCCTCACACACCAACAGAAGAAACGTCGTTGATTCACGAATCCCCCAGAAATAATATACAAAACCGTAAACGTATGCATAGCCCGTGGAACGTATGGCTTTGGGAAGCACTCCCGCCATAGTCACACAACACAAAAACAAGCAATAAAAAAAGCAAAAAAATATTTAACCAGTAATATATAAAGATATATAGATATGCATAGATATGTGTATGTGGCCACGCACATAACGAGCTAATAGATAACACAATTAACTCTACATACGATGCATATAAATACAATCGAGCGCACGCACACACACAGAGAAAAAGCAATATATATATATATATATATATATATATAATAAACTCCACTTGCAAAGAACGGTAAGTATGATCTATCTGGTTAGTCCGTTGTGTACAACTCAACTTCCTCCGCTTTAACTGTCATTCCCCACCCCACCCCCTCGCAAGTTTAATTTAGCAAGCGTCACTGTCGTCAGTTTGGTTCACATTCTCCAGTGCAACAAATTACGGCACATGGGCTACAGCTTGGGCCTCTCAAGCCAAAGCCTTCCAAACCTATCGAGACATCAAATAACACAAGAACGGAATTTCCAAGTAGAGTCCAGTGAGCAGAACGCCCAAAATGCATTCTACGTCCCAGTAAAAAAAAAAAAAAACGTAAAAGGACGAAGGATGGTAAGAAGATAAGCCACAAGGTGAAGAACACACCTCGTGCCGCCTGCTCTAGTCGTCCAGCACCACAAAACAAAACAAAAAATAACATATTGTAAACAGTACTGAAAAGAGTCTCCAAAAGTACAAAGAATGGCAACTGGCATTATGGACTCCGCCGCGCTCACCATCTCAGGAACATTTTTGTAAAGACGTGCAATGTGTCCTCCAAAGTAACCCATAACACCTGCGGTAGAAACCCCAAGTGCCACATCACATATAAGGATAAATCTGGCATACCTTGACGCAAATAAATATCTTTGAACACCCAGGGAGTTTCCAATTATAGTGGTTGCCGAGACACTCAGCTCAAGTGCCATGAAAAACATCACTAATATGATGTTCATTGCCGCACCAAAAAATTATAACGCAAGTGGTGAAATAGAAACTGCAAATAATGCCCGTACTTCAAAAGACCATCACTCCGAACACACCGCGATCAGAGAGGGTATCCCGTCCTTAAAAAACCTTATCCAGACTGCTTTTTCATGAAGTACTGGAGAGGGTCACTGCGCCCCTCTCGGACAAAAACTTTGGGATGAAACAGGCAAATCAGCATATAGGTGGTATATAGGTAGTAGCACACATCATTATTGTCAACTTCTGTGATAACGCGGCCTCCTCAATTCCCATAAAATAATCCCCTAGAGGAAAAGTAATTGCCGCAGCTCCGTTAGCATACACAACAAGGGGAGAAAGACACTGAGCATGCAGTGACTTGCTTATAATTCTAGTAACGATCTGTGCAAGTACAGTGGGCTGGCCCCAAGAAACCTTGCGGCATCTTTGCCAACAGCGTTTCGAAAGGCATAGTCCATAACGGGCTCGCTATTAAGAAAAGCAACGCTCATAATAATCTGCACGCAAAAATTTACGACAAGTTCAAGCCGCAGTGTTTCCACAGTCACTGTAGATCGTAAATTGTGTCCAAAAGCCTGAGAAGTTATCGTATATATGGCGGAGCTCAAGCCACTGACAATGGGCATGGACATGGTCGTAACGTTAAATATGGGAATCCCAGTATTGTACTGAGGCAACCCTTCCTCGCCGAGAAAGGGTTCCACAAGAAATATATACATATATATATATATAACTACCTGTGATGCAATCCACAGAACACTGATGACGTCCGACGGTACAGCAACCTTTAATGTTTGACGAAGCAGTTCATAAATGGGGACCCTACCATCAATAGTTCCTGTTGACGTTTGGACCACGTTTTCGCCCCTTTCCCAGTGAGGTTCCGGGCCCATTTACATCACTCATTAAATCAAACAACTCTCTTTGTCCTTCCCCTATGCCCTCATTTATTTATTTTAGGATCCCATTTCGCGATCATGAACCTAAAACAAGTACAAGGAGTATTTTTTTTTTTTTAAGTTACACGCATAAGAAGATCAAAACAAAAAGGAACATGTATCAAGAGTTAAATAAAAAGATAATCTAGAGCTACAAAGTCAAAGATGCTCTTTATCACAGAAACCTAATACAATACATGCGTACATAGGCAAAATCTAATTTTGCTAAAATATAATATTTCGTGTTTTTCTTTTTTTTTTTCTTTTTGTGTGTGTTTGTTGTTGCTGTTATTTTTGCTGTGAAACGCTGCATCTACATATGTCCAAGTACATAGCCTAGCGGGCAAGGCTAAAGTGCGACGGATCGTGTCACTCATGAAACCAATAGCAGTGACGCCGCCAAGCACGCCTTCACATCACTCACCGTGGATAGCACCTCATCCAATGGCATCGCAACCAATGATTTCTCCACAATCATTGAGGCATTCTGAAGCGTCTGAAGAGTTTCAGGTGACATTTCCACAGTGACGGAGTAGATCTTGTACGGAGCCGTCCCTTCGTTCCCTATTGTGTACTTTTTTGGACTGACCGCACGCACTTGTTGAAGATCAACGCCTAATTGTTGAAATAACTCATCTTTCGGTGCTGTAAGGTTCCCGGTGTCGTTTACCGCCCCGCAGAAGGCCTCCAAAATAAAACTGCAACTGACAGAAGTTTGACGTTGCCTGACAAGTATAGCGTAACAAATATCATTAACGGTGGAAACAGGAAGAATAATAGCAGGACTTGAATCGCAGAGGTCTACCGACTGGACAACTCTTCCACTGCGTGTATCACATTCCACATCCACAGTCAATCCCACAATGCGATGTGCCACCCGTCTAATATCACGGATAACGAAGGTGGAAGGCACAGGACCATGACGTGCGCAGGCTTCCACATACTTACAAAAGGGAGAATAATTCGCCACCGCCCTCACACTGTCTTCGGCGTCATCGCGGTAGGTTTTGTGCGTAGTAAGCAATGCCACCTTTTCGCCAACCTGAATCTCCATGTTCTTGTCCTTGATCTCGTTCTTTTCTTTGAGTGCACAAAAGAGAGGAGGACACAGACAAAGAAAGAAGGAAACGACGCAGAAGAACAATTTTTTTTTTAAAAAAAAACGCCATCAAAAGAAGAAGTATCGTTAATATTCGCGACCTCCCCCCAGTCCTTTGCGTCGGTCCATTACTTTTCCCCAATACGTCTAATCGTATATCTTTTGTTACGCTCCGACTCTAAGATAACACATTACCAGGTGGCCTCAAACGTTCCGGCCACGGTTGCCCTGCAGCCCCAATAAAGCTAGTAGACGTTGAACTGGCATTGAAAGCACAATAGGGCCCAAAAGAGGAACTGACTCTAAAATGCGGGCTATCATCGGGAAAAAATTACCAAAAAGATTCAGCGCTCCAAATCCTTGAAGTAAAAGGCCAATAAAACAAAAGCCTGATATAATGAGCAACATACCCATGAAAAAACACCCAGAAGCTCGCCGTCTGGAGAGAAAAAACGACTGAAAGCGTTTGGGCCCCATCACCAAGGCCACCCCTGCGACAAAGAGGACGTTCCCCATTGTGAGAAGGGCACTATCCAACAACATGATAACGCCCAAGAAAGTAAAGAGCGCTCCTAGACCTGTGAGGGCAACGCCAATCTTTGTGGAGTCATTCCAATTGTATAGAGAATCCATTTGATTTTTCTACGACACCTCCTATTGCTAGAGGCAAACAAAAATAAAAAAAAAACATGAGTCCGGTAAGAGGGGAAAAAAGCGCTGTAACACCAAACAAACACAGTCATACACACAAAACCATCGCGTGTGCGCGTGTGAAATATATATATATATATATACTATTTCTTCAAAAGTATAATTACTGTTCTTTTTATTCTTAGCTTCTTCGTTTATACTTCCCCCACCACCTCATATATATATATATATATATATATATATATATAT